>NW_007726435.1:232281-234863 GCF_000696425.1 Galeopterus variegatus
TCATTGGTGGGAGCTAAAAAATAAACAAATTAATCCACCCACATACACACACAAAAAAAACGGGGGGTGGGGGAAGAAGATATAACAACTATACCTTTTTGAAGTTGTTACAACAAGCCAACGGAAAGGACATTCTTGGGGGGGAGGGGATAGAGGGAGGAGGGAGGGAGGTGTAGGTGATGGGCCATAATAATCATATACAGTGTATATTGACAAAATAAAAGAAAAAAGATATCAATTGACATTAAAGAATGCAATAGGAAAAACAATATAATTTACATCATTTCCATTCATTTGCCATACCATGTCCCCTTTTAGAAACAATTTGTGTGTGTGTGTGTGTGTGTGCACTCATAGTTTGATAAAGTCTTTTTATCCTCTGAGGATTCTTAGGCAGATTTGTCACTAGTGTTCTCTTACATGAACCTTATAAACTGACCCACCACCATACTCTATTTGGAAGAAAATCAAAACCTATATCATCATCCTTAGGTTCCTTGTTTTAACCTGTATTTTGCCCATATTCTAGAATTTACTGCTTCATTTTTAACATAGCCAAAGTGCCTGCCTATTAGTGGCTGAAGTAGATTATATGCTTAATAAATGTACATTAAACAAATGAATTATCAATCAGTAAATTAGAAATATTAGCCACCCATTTAGTAAGTGCTTGCTATGTGTCATGCAGAGAATTAATGCTTCTCATGAGTTGTCTTAATTAACCCCCAAACCAAGTCTATGACATGGATATTTTACTATCATCATCCCCCTTTTACAGAGAACTAAAACAACTTAACAAAGGTCACATAGCTTGTAGGAGAAACAGGATCAGGCATTCTGACTCCAAAGTCCATGCATTTAACTACCACACTAAGCTGCCTTTAAGATCTGAGCAATCAGGGCTGATCCCATGGCGCACTCGGGAGAGTGCGGCGCTGGGAGCGCAGCAATTCGGATCCTATATAGGAATGGCCGGTGCACTCGCTGGCTGAGCGTGGTGCGGGCGACACCACAGGAAGGGTTGTGATTACCAGTCACAAAAAAGACAAAAAAAAAAAAAAAAAAAATCTGAGCAATTATAAGCACATTCTCATTCATGAAAAAGTCTTAATTTGATTTTTTCATAGAGGTCCATGTTCTTTTTTTCAAATGTATTGCCCTTCTCAAATTTATTCCCAGACAAGAAAGCTAAATCTTAGTCTTTCAAATAGTATCTAAAAGTGCTGACCAGCTTTAGTGTTGATTGTGAAAATCACATCAAGTATTCTTACACAACCAACTCCAGATCCTGAAAAATCTAGCTCCAGACAGGCACTTGTAACATCAAAATAGGAGCTAGCTTGAGAACATAAGTGACTAATATTTTGAGTCTGATTTTTCAATACTGAAATACAGAAAACGTATAGTTAGGAAAATATTTCCATGTAAATTTTCTCCTTCTGATTAGTTACTAAAACAAAAATTTCAAGGTAATGTAAAATAATCTTTTTTTGATAGACTATATAATATTTCAGAAATGTCTACCAATATTAAACAGTTCAATAGAAAAAATAACAGGGTATTTTACCTTTTGAAAAATTATTCTGTAAAGATGGCTGGCATCAAATTTGTGTAAGCAAATACAACACAAAATGATCTACAACTTTAAAACACTTTTATCGAATTCTTAAAAACATAGTATGTATAAATAAGGATCTAATGGTCATTATTATATACACGAACCTATCATATATATATGCATACATGTATATATACACACATATATGATAAATGTTTATACATATAGTAGTTTTTCTTGAATTCTTATAAAGTCAATGAAAAATATGGAATAAATGATTTGTTTTAAGCTTTTATGTAAAATTATAAAATTTGGTGAAGTATAAATCATTTCTTTTTAGTTTTGTTTCTAAATGAGTATTCCCTTTAAATAGCATCTATTCTGCCTTTTCTTAATGTTTAAAAATGTTTTTGATAAAAGGTCATTTAGGTTCAGAGAATGGAGACTAGAGAAATGGGCTAATGTAAGGTCTCACATGACCATCATAAGGGAGACAGGCATCACAGGATAAGTAGGAACGTTGGTAATTCACTAACCTATTGTGTTTCTTCACCTCAGAAGCAAGAGTTCAAGGAACCAGAGTACTTTTTCATTAACCTGATGCTGGATACTGGGAAGACACTGATTTTCAATTAAGGTCACTAGGAGTATCCTTGGTTTTAAAATCTAAAAACCTCTCATCGTTTGATGTATCATATTGTAACCAGGATGTCTCAAATAAAGATTAGGCAATATTGCTCCAGAGATATAAACTAACATGAATTCCCTAGATAGAAAATACATGGAGCTAATGTTAATTAATGTGTGACAAGGTGCTATAGAGTGTGGTAAGGTGGTATAGGGTGTAGAGGAAAATGGTGTTTAAGAAAGACACTTTCTACATATCGGTGAAGTTCTACAACTGTCTTTTCTTGTACATCTATGCATTAGATGAAGTAGTTTTAGCTTGCCCATGGGAATTTCCTGCCAGAACTAAGGAAGATGTCACAGGACTTTTTTTTTTTTTTTTTTTTTTTTTTAAAAA
>NW_007726435.1:235034-380552 GCF_000696425.1 Galeopterus variegatus
TTTTTTTTTTTTTTTTTTTTTTTTTTTAAAGATGACCGGTAAGGGGATCTAAACCCTTGACTTGGTGTTGTCAGCACCACGCTCAGCCAGTGAGCGAACCGGCCATCCCTATGTGGGATCCGAACCCGGGGCCTTGGTGTTATCAGCACTGCACTCTCCCGAGTGAGCCACGGGCCGGCCCGTCACAGGACATTTTTACTTGCTTTAGTCAGCCCTTCTCACCCACAATTGAAACATCCTTCTTGCTGATCTATGAGAACAATGTCCCAAGGCCATAGTGTGTTTTGACTTAGTTTGATCTCTCTAATGAAAAGAAATAAATAAAAGCTTCCATTTTGCCATTCATTTTAGCCGCTGTCTTAACTGCAGGTCATAGAAAAATTAGCAACACGAAAGAGAGAAGAACATGAGCTTTGATGCTGACTCAACTTTCAGGTTTCTCACTCCACCTGGGTTGCTGAGAACAGCCATCCTCAGGTGCACCTCCACAACCAGAAAGGAAAGCAGCATGGAGCCACGCCTACGCCTTCATGGATTCTTAATCTTGTGTCTATCCTTTGCATTACTTGTGTTTTAGTTTCTTTTTGTTCCTATAAGAAATTACCACAAACTTGGTTTTTTTAAACAGCAGAAATTTATTCTTTCACAGTTCCAGAGTTCAAAAGTCCAAAATCGAGGTGTTGGTAGAGCTGCGCTCTCTCTGGAAGATAGAGACGAGGATTCATTCATCGCCTTTTCCAGCCTCTTGTGGCCACTGTCATTCCTTGATTTGCAGCCACACCATGTCAGTCTCCAAGGCCCACATCTTCATGTCTCTTCTGCTCCATCTTCACATCGCCTTCCCCTCTATGTGTTTGACTAAATCTCCCTCTGCCTCCCTCCTAGGAGGTTATAGGGAACTGCATTTGGGCCCACCCAGATAATCCAAGATAACCTCTTCATCTCAAAATCCTTAATTTAATCACATCTGCAAAGATCTTTTTCTTGCCATATAAGAGAGCATTCACAGATTCTAGTGCTTAGGACATGGAAATTTGAGAGAGAGGGTGGGCATTTTCCACCCAACCACAATTTGTTAGCTGGTCCACAAGTAAAATCAAATAAATATAACCTCAGCTGGGTCTAAATTATTCATCCCAAACTTCCTTAAGCCCAGACTAGTCTGTGCTATCTGGGCCAGCTGAGAGACACGCCAGGGTCCTAATGCTGGTTCTGTCAAGTATTGCTGGGTAGACTCAGGACAAACAACCTATCTACTCTGCCTTGTGATAGAATTATAATCTTCATTTAACCTATTTAACATTCCTTTTCTCAACAGTATAATATAAGTTTGGTTCTAAAATTTACATTCGTTTTCCATTTTAATGTTTTTGAAATCAGAACTTGACTTTTTAAATCAATGTGTGCGTCTTCTGTGGTAGTTTTACAACCCTACTGCCCATGAAAAAGCTGTAATTAAATTGATAATACATAACATTTGATAGACTCTCAAAGAAAAGGAAGAATGTTAAATATCTATCTTCCAAGATCATTATGATGATGCATGAACCAATGATTGTATATATAAATAAAGAAATACTGTATCTAGCAGAAAGCAGTGTCAACCACAAGAAAGGCAGATTCTCTTGTGTGTCAAGAATAATTTCTCAAGTTATCCTATCCTATAGTTTAATAAACCATTGAATCAAGATGATTCAACTTTTTGCTCTGAATCTAGGCATCCTTAGCAACTTTCTGATTATCAATTATGTTTGCCCAATATAGTATTTACCAGCTGAGTCCTAGGCCTACATTGTGTGGTTACATCAACAATATTGGTTACTGCTTGAAACTGTTTCTTTACCACAGTAATGATCTGTAAACATATCTCATAACTTTGACTGTGAATATTGGGATTTGCAGAAACAGGCATGAGTTTCTTTGTTCTTTATTTGTAATAGGCAATGATTCTGTATGGTAATAGTAGTAGTTAAATAAATGATGTTTTAGAGGGAACTCAGAGCACCCATTACACTCTTAAGTGCTGAATATGAGTTAGTGCTGCTAATTCATGCTGTTATGTCTAAGTCATTTCCATGACTGTGGAAACATACAAAATTGGCAGTCCTCCATTGGTAAGTGTGGTGTTGACTTCCCGCAACCACTTAATTTAGACCTTAGATACTGAATACATAAGATCTATCTACATTTCCCAAGTAATACTCATGATGAATAAACTGCTAGATTAGATTTCTGGTTAGATTCGGTTTCTGTATCTGCAGAACTGAGTAGTTAACCATTGCCCCTAGTGACATCTCCAAGAAAAGCCAGCTAACATTTCTCTTTATAATGTATTTTTCCAACTATAATATTTTAATGCACTAATTGAATATTTATTGGGAAAGGGCACCATATTGTTTTTTCTTTCTTTGTTTGTTTGTTTTACAAACCAGCTTATAAAGGAGCAACTTCCACTAAAGTCTGATGAGGACAAGGACCTTCTCTGTTCTCCTCACTACTATATTCTGCAGAGCCAAGCACAGTTCTTGTCAGGTATTCAATAAACACTGGATGAATGAATCAATGAATTAATCAATTATACAGAGTAATACACTAGGTCTTGCAACTGAAAAGAAGGATAGACATATTGTTTACTCTGATATTTTCATCTTATTCTTACAACTTGATGTTTATGTTATTTATCCACTGAAAATAAAACAGGAATATTGGAAATTATGAACTATTTATTTTTAAAATGTGTATTTAAACAATCTAAACACTGTTATCTGTTGCAAATTTATTGGTCTAAAATGTATATTCTTTCAAAAATCTCAAATAATTGATGATATAATAGCAGTGTGGGGATGAATAAATACAAAAAATGTTATTATAGAATTGAAATATCTGCTAATACACTGATAATTCATGGAAGATTGTCTTCTAATAAAAATATATTATGTAAATAGTAATTTCACTTCCTTATAATAATTTAACTAAAATGATAAAAAGTTTAACTGCATCCAGGATATGTAACACCTTTTCACATGTCCTCTTCATCTGCCTTGAACCCCACCATGAACTGAGAAGTTTCAGGTAGAAATCCATCTTGCCTTTGGACCTTGGGAATTGAAATTTAGTCCATTGAAAGGGTAAAAAAGAAACTAGGTGTAGAAAAAGTTAAAAAAGAATTATAACCTGAATCTTTAGGGAGATTTGGGAATCAAAACTGCGAAAGACAAGCAGTTACTGTTTCCATATATTGAAAAGGACCTCATTTGGGACGTGATTTCACTGATCTGAATTGTTAAACAGGTGACACTTTCCTCCTCACTGGTTCACGTGGGCTCCCTCTCACCATCACACCTTTCTTTCCTCTTGTGTCTGCTTAGAGGTGATGCTTTTAATTGCAATCTACAAGTGTCGGTGGTGCAGATGGAGAGGATGTTGGGAGGTAGGGAGGAAAGCAATGTGGAATAATGTTCATGAAAAATAGTTATAAGCTACTTAAAGTGAATTAATAATTCCTCATTCCTAACCATTTTTACTCTTACCTGTCAAGAAACAGCTCAAATAGTACTTTCTTCCCAAAACATTCCTTTTTTCATTCCTTGTATTCCTTATACCTCTATTCAGAACTTATTTCCACCTTTTATTACTAAGCCCTAAATCCCCAATGCGAGACTAATGCCTGGCGCATAGTCAGCACCCAGTAAGTCAATGTTGAACTACAATGCTGTTACATTACTGTGGTTATTATTCCTGTGGATATAAATCATGTTTTAAATTTGTTACCATCGATTTTTAAGATACCTACCTTGTTTTTATTAAGATTTTGTATATGTTCTCCATTTAAAAAGTAAGAAGGTATTTATACTTTATTGCAAATAATATTAGGGAACTCTTATTTATGTAAATAGTAGGTTCAAGGGAATGTAACATTATGTAAAAAAGGCTATTTGAGGCCCACTGTGATAATTCAGCTAAAAGGACAGTCTCAATAACATGGATTAAAGGAAGATTTCTTAAGAGAAAAGTTTGTGATGGTGATTTTTTTCATTATCCTAAATACATTATTAGATTCATCTTATCAAAGCAGATTAATTTAGATTACTCAATAAGTTTTATCCCAATTTAATTTAATCCTAAAAGAACTTTTCCTTCCTTCTAATTTTACTGAAATTGTATATAATGATATCTTTCATCTCCTAAGAGGATGATGCTGATTTATTTCCAGGGGAAAGTACACTTTCATTTTTTGACCTCTAATAGATTCTACTAATCCAATTATATACCTAAAAAATAAAAATGTTAACCAAAAATTATTATCTGTACCTACCCTAATAATCAGATAACCTGTCTATAAAGAGATATATAATTTTCTGAAGACAAATTTCAAATACATTTTTCTGTTAGAAACAATTAATATATCTTATTCAATTTTTTTTTTTTCTTCTGGAACTGTTGATGTTGAAATGGAACATATTTCTATGTAATTTACAAAGTGACAGACTGGGATATTTTGAGGTTAATTGCATTCAGAATACTGATACCGTAGTACAATGTTTTCTGCCTATAATGATTTTCAAGACAATTTGTTTTAATGGATGACAGCATTATAAACCTTGAGAGAATTCAAGATAAAATCCAAACTATATCTTAGTAAATTTGTCACCTCTTACTGTAACCATGTTTAGGAGTGTTAGGAAGTTATTGTACAAATAAGCCTAACAAGCTAAAGTATGCTTGTTCATACAAAAAAAAAAAAAGATATATTAAATCCTGAAATAGATACTTTATTTTAATTAGTAAACGCGAAGTATAGGCAAAATCTGTTATTTTCTTTCATCACTTTAAAGAAAAAAAATTATTTCTTTTTCTTTTTTTATAATTCACTCTGAGAATTGTATAGATTCTTTGCCTTTATGTATTTAAGACCTAATTTAATTCTATTCACATTAGTAGTGTTTAACGTGTATTATATAATGTTTTTTGTACTTTTAGTAATCTTAGGTATTATTTCTAAACATACTATTACACAAAAATGAATAATTCTTGAGGATTATTTTTTAAAATTGAGGATGTAAAAGTACAATTATGTACCACATAATGACATTTTGGTACTATGATGAAATCTAATGATGCATTTCTCAGAGCATATCCTATCCTTAAGCAATGCATGACTCTAATGTGAAAAGAACTTCAACTCACTTTTGCCACCATATCTACCAAATCACTAAAAATTTTACCCGTAATATGCCCTCACTCCTGTAACAGTGGATGAACCATATATTTTGTAATAATTAAGATCAACCCATCCATGTGTAGGCTGGATCCTATCTTCTCGCCTAATATATTGTTTCTGTAATTTTTTCCTTCTTTCTTATAGTGTCATTTTCCTCCCATTTACTATTCCTATTAGCATGCTGTTATATCTTTCAGTTTATAAAGTTTTCCTTTATCTACACGTTCCCCCATGCAACTGCCGAAGTTTCAGTTTTCCTTAACACTTCTTAGAAGGGTTGTCTATACTGCTGTCTTTACTTCCTCCACTCATTTTCTCTAGAACCACTACAATCAGCACTTTTTTCAACCACTGCACTGAAACCACTCTCACTGTGATGAAAAATGAAACTCACCTTCATGAGAAAAGCAACAATTGAATGGTTAGAGAAAATTCTCTCTTTGACCATGTTGCTCCTCCCCCAAGCCAACACAGCACCACATGCAGAGAATGTCCCTGGAACTACAGTTTCTAAAGTGGAAAAATGAGTCAGAGGTGAACATTCAGCCTCCCTATTATTCTGGGACCCTTCACAGGAGTCTCACTCCTGTCTCATTCCACAAGAAATATTGGGAGTACTGGCAGGACTAGACCACCTGGAGGCAGTTAGAAACAAAGAATGGGCAAGGCTCACAGCAACCAGTGCGCAGATCCTGATGGTTGCTCTGACTCTGGCCAACAGAGATGCTACACCAGAGAAACAGTGTTTCCAACAGCATCATGCTGCAGGAAACATAGCCCATCAGTTTTCTAGGCTTGAATCCCTAGCCAGCTCTCTCACATCACCTGAGCACTCTCACTATGTCTTCATCTGGTAGAGAGGCAACTGTAGATCAGTAATTACCCTTGAGGAAGCATCAGACTCCACCCAAGCCTTGTGATGGAAAGGTAATCCAACTAAGTTCTGCTGCTTGCATTGTCTTCTCCAGGAAGCAATTACAGGTCAGTGATTACCTGATTACTGGTGGAGGAAACATCTGGCCTTGCCCAACCCCAGCTGCAGAATAGTATCTCCACCAAACCTTGGTGCTCTATGTCAGCTTACCCTAGGTCAGGAGGTAAGCCCAAGTCCACATATATCTGTGGAGCATGGCCTCCGACCCTGCCTGTACCATGTGGCCAAGCAGCATCCCCAAAGATATCGCTCAGCCTCAGATCCCATCAAATGGCCTTGCCCAGCTACAGATTTCAAACAACAGTACTACTAAGCCAGGGAAGATAAACTGCAATCCTGCTAAATCAGAAATAATTGCAGGGCCTGGCCAGCAGTCCCACCTGAGGGCATAGTCTAGCCAGTGGTCTTACCAGACCACAGAACATTGTGAGCAATACCATTTGTCCTTGGAGCACAGAAAGCAACCCAGCTCAACTAAAGAACCCTACACCAAGTTCTGCCTGTTTGGGGTTGCCACCAGCTAGCCCACCCAAAATCCCAGGCTAGACTAAATAGTAAAAGTCTATCACCAGCAAAGAACACCTGCAAAGGGCAGAAGAAGTGGCTGTGTCCTCAAATGTGGAGGCAACAACATAAGGACACAAGGATTATAAAAAGTCAGGGAAATATGACACACCAAAAGAAAATAATAAAACTCTAGTAATGGACCCAGAAAAGATAAATGTATATAAAATGACTGACAAAGAATTCAAAATAATCTTCTAAAAGAAGTTCAGGAAACTACAAGAAAATGCATATGAAAAATTAAATTAAACTTGGACAACAATTCATGAACAAAATGAGAAATTTGACAAATAGAAAGTTTTTTTAAAAAATAGAAAACTTTGATATATAGTATACAATAATTGATCTGAAAAACTCAATAGAAAGCCTCAACAGAAGACTTGATCAAGCAAAAGAATGAATCAGTGAGCTCAATGACAGGATGTTTTGAAATTATCCAGTTTGAGGAGAAAAAAATGAAATGGCCTATAGAAAATATGAAACACCATCAAGCAAACTAACCTTTGCATAATAGTAATTTATGAAGGGGAGATAAAAGGGCCTAGAAAACATATATTTTTTTAAAATAGTGGCTGAACATTTCCAAAATCTGGGGAAAGACAACAACATCCAGGTATGGAAAGCTCAGAGGTCATCAATCAAAACTCTACAGAACTTTTTCAAACTCAATTGGCTACATGGACAAGAGAGAAAACATAAATGAGTGAAATAGGCCAATTAAAAGCACTAGGAAACAGTGGACATATGTCAGTCTAGAGGCTTCATACTCAGTTTAAAGATAATAATATTCAATTAAAAAAAACTCTTAAGTAAAATAAGTATCTGCTTGTAGATATTTCCCAAAGGCGTTCCATCTGTGACCCTTATTGCAGGAAGAAAAATATCAGAGGAAATAGCAAATGACACAGAGCTACAAGACTTCCTTACTCATGTAAGTGAGCACTACTCCTTTTGGAAATCAAGAGTGAATTTTTAATTATTTATTTTTAGTTTGGTAAATATATGATATATAATGTATTAGTCAGGGTTCTCCAGAGAAATAGAATCAATAGGATATGTTTTAAATATATGAGATGGGATTTATTAGGGGAATTAGCTCACATGATTGTGAACAGAAGTCCTACAACAGGCTGTCTGCAAACTGGATGCTGGTAGTGTGGCTCAGTCCAAGTCTGAAGGCCACAAAACCTGAAAAGCCAATGATGTCCTTGGTGTACATCCTGGAACCCAAAAGTTGAAGAGTTTCAAGCTCTGATGTCCATAGACAGGAGAAAAGAGTGTAACCCAGCTCCAGCAGATGGAATGATTTGCCTTTTTTCTCCATTTTTTTTTCTCTCCAGGCCCCCAGTGTATTGGATGGTTCTTGCCCACATTGAGGATGGATCTTTCCCACCCTGTCCACTCAGGCCCACATGCTAACCTCTCCTGGAAACACCCCCATGGTCACATCTAAAAAGATAACTTTACCAGGTTTCTCAGCATTCTTTAACCTAACCAAGTTGACACCGAGAATTAACCTTCACACACAAGATTTGCCATTTTGACCACTTTCAAACATATAGTTCCGTGGAATTTATTACATTCACAATGCTTTGTGACCATCATCTCTATCTATGTCAAAACATTTTTGTCATCCTAAACATTATGTACCTAATAAGCAGTAACTTCCCCCCAGTTTCTGGTAATCTCTAATGTATTTCTGTCTCTGAATTTTTTTCTTTTTCATTTCTTTTTTAATTGACCCATGATCATTGTATGTATTTATGGAGTACAATATGATATTTGAGCACATTTATACAGTGTGCAATGATCATATCAGGGTAATTAGCAAATAGGGGTGAATTTTTTTAAAAGCTGAATTTGTATTGTCACTCCAGAAATCCAAGTGCAGATGAGAATAAAAATCTACTCTGCGGCTAAATAAAAAGGAGAGATTAAAAGAATATCTGTACATACAATTTGAGGAAATAAAGGGAAATGTGATCATAATTCTTTTCACAATACTTCTGAATATATCATTTCAAATAATTACTGGTCATTATTAATTTATTGCTTGACTTATTGTGTCTGTTTTGGAAAAACAATCAATAATTTTATATAACTAGTTTATACACATATGTAACCAGCAGAATATGGCTTTTCCACATTTAAAAATAGCTGCTCTGTCCTTGATCTGTCCTCTTCTCTTGTAAATCACTAAAAAGTTGGCAGAAGGATATGTGATTTTGGAAAACCCAAAGACAGATGAGGTGTGCTTGAGGTAAGAGAGGCAAGATTTCACTGAGATCTCCTACATGCACTCACCTGAAACTTCATATATCAGTTGATATATAGAGGCTCTGAACATAAGTGCACCCATTTGTGAAGTGAAGTTTTCAGTGCCATTCCTATTACCCAATAAGCTCATATTTGATGCTCAGTTTCATTTTTATATGCCAACAGAGCATATTCAGTTGCTATAAATAACTAGAAGTCCTTAAACCTGATTTGCAATGCTCAGAAGTTCCCTTAATGAATTGCTACCTCAGGGAGCTAACATTATAAAGATAAATCTTCCCACAAGAAATGAAATATAAATATAAAACTACTACAATTCAAAATTCATTTTAATTGATGTTAGTGCTGATAATTTATTTTTTTCTTTCAAAAAATCAGCATAACAAATCCATCTTGAAAGGCAAGTTCCTATGTTGCTCTTACATACCAAATAAATATTGCTTTTGTGCCAGATAATCCTATAACATAAAGGGCTTGCATAACTCTCTAGAGAGTTTGCCACAATCTATTGTTCTTTAGAAGTTTCCAAATGATGAAGCATTTCTCATTTCACACATCTAAAGCAATGGAGTGTACACTGTAAATTAAGCACGTCAGCATGCAATTCGCAGGCTCCCTTGCCCCTTGTGTGTGTGCACACATATACATGCATATAGACATGCATACATTCACTCACACAATAAATGGATAATTAAGAAAAGTTTCAAATTGATGTTGGCTTAAATTAATTGGTTTCCAGTAAAAACAGTCAACATCACAGGAGTATAATCTTGATTTTCTCTTCCAACTCTAACATTTCACATCTAGTAGGAAGTATAGGTGATTCTCAACAACTTGATGACCAGTCATTTTTGTGTACCCACCTAATAGACTAGATAATTATCTTCTCTTTCCCTCACTATTCTATACTAATTCTTTTCAAAGATGAAAGCACTCTCTTTCAAAAGGAAGATTAATATTCTTTTTTAAAATTATTTTTTAAAAGGCATAGGAAGAAATTTATCCTTGTGGTCAAGGACCAGGAAATATGCAAATATTCTATACCAATGATAAAGAGCTACTAAATGGGAGGATGTGAAGGTGAGGGAGAAACACAAAATTCTCAATATTAATACATAAACCACGGAGAGGCAGTCATCTTGTATCCGTCCTGTATCCTGCAGAAAACCGACATGGCTTAGTTTAGCAGCACCTACAAGGCAGTGAGAGGTAAATACGGTTTCAAGATGGTGTAATACGCAGTCTTATGTGGTCTCTTGGGAGGCCCTAACACCAAATGTTGAAGAGGGATTGATACTGCCAGTGCTGATCAATCCCCAGCCTCCATGGCCCTGGATAAGTTAGCAAAATGCAGTTGGACCAAGGTCAAGGATTTGGATCCCCATAAACGCCAGCTGCCAAAAAAAAAAGAAAATAGAAGAAGAAGAAAAAGAATGCAGTTGCAGTTGGCCATGATGGACCTCCTGATGAATTATTTCAATACTCGTTCAGCTTTATTCATTAGTTGATATTTGTAAAAAACCTATACATTCTTATTTTTTTTTAAAGACATATTTTATCTTTTTTGACAGCATGAGTTCTGGATTGGGTGATGAACTTACTGATTTTTTCCTTCTTCCTTTGTTGCTTTGCCTCCCACGGATTTGTCACCCCACTTCCCCTGGGTGACAGAGCTGCAAAGGATTACTCAAAGTGCATTTCTACTGAGCAGTGAGAAGCCCCAATGTGGTTAATCTCCTAGAACCCTCAAGAGAGAGGCATTCCATTCATTTGGGAAATTAACCATGAATTGGGGTTTTCTTTCTGCATTTATTCTCTAGACCAGGATGTTACAGGAGGAGAACATAGGTGGGGTTATAGTTTAACAATATAGGCTGGTAACTTTCAGTAAAACAAGCAAAGTGACATTCCATAAGGCAATTTAAGTGATCCACCAACAAAAGCTTGATCTTAGCAAACATTCCTTCTCCCTCCAACAGCTTCCTAGTTTCTTTACATATCAACTAGAAACTTGTCTGTCTTTGAACCAGCAACCTTGCTGTATTACACTTCTTTATCTTACAACAGAGACTATAGCCTGGGAAAATTTTCCTGTTTTTTGCAAGGTCAACATTTTATACGTACTTTTAAGAAGTTAGACTAAACCTGAAAGTACAAGAAACTAGGCCCTGTGAAATATACTTGCTTTATAGTATACTCCACATTCCCTTCTCTTTATGGCCTAGGGGAAATTTAACATTTGTGTTTGACTAGAGATTGCCATTTTAGAAACCAAGAGAGAGTTATTTTACACCAGGAGGGTGTAGCTAGCAGCTTTTCTCCCACCAGAGTGTGAGCTCCTCGGTAAAAAACACCCTGCATTGTTCAACATTGTAATCTCTGTGTTCTTACAGTGCCAGACTCCAAAATAATTGTTTTGTGAACAAAAAAATAAGTTTCAAATGAGTTTTAAAGATTTTTTTACACAATCAGTAATTGTCTGGTTGACTATAGATGATTCTAAAACATGAGAGTTGATTCTTATTCTGAGATTGTGGTTAACTGATATGCTCTTTAACAATTCATTTATTTGAGTTCAGGGGATGTGTTCAAGCAGATCACACAGGACCTTATAGTCCTTTTAAGACCATACAATGGGAAATTTTTGGAAGGTTTTGAGCAGAGGAAAAAGACCAAGCTAATATTTTCAAAGGATAAACCCGACTCATGTGGAGAACACAAAGGATCACAGATAGAAGAAGAGAGGCTAATTAATTGCTATCAGACCAGGGTGTTAGTGACAGAGGTAATATGAAGTGTTGAGATGTAGAAAATATGATAATAAGTTAATTCTTGCTATTCACAGTACGGATTACCCTCGATCAACTCAGGTTTGAATTTCCTGGGCCACTTATATGAAGATTTTTTTTTCAATGTATTTCAATGTTTTTTAAATATATTTTCTCTTATGTTTTTCTTAACATTTTATCTAGCTTACTTTATTGTAAGAATACAGTATAAAATACTTATCACATACAAAACGTTTTAATCACTTGTTTATGTTATCAATAAGTCTTCCAGTCAACAGTAAGCTAGGAGTCAAAAGTTATATGCGGATTTTCGACTGTGTGGGGGTCAGCAACCCAACCTCCATGTTGTTCATGGGTCAACTGTAGTTATATTTTATAATGTTGCCAGAAACACTGAATTAGTGAATACTGAAACACTGCTCCTAGAGAAGCATCAGAATGTAATGAAATCTTTCCCATGGTAAACATACAAAATAGTAGGAGAAATAACTAATATGGTGAGGGGGAAACAAGTGCCATAAAATACATATAGACAAAGTACAATTGATTTCAGGAAAGAGAAATGTTATTTCCAATTTGTCAGGGGGATAGGTGGGTGATAGAAAGAAATTCTCAGGGCCGGCCCGGTGGCTCACTGCTACAGTGCGCCGCTTGGGAGTGCGGTGGTGCTCCCGCCGAGGGTTCGGATCCCACATACAGACCGGTTCCTGCCCACTGGCTGAGTGAGGTGTGGGAGCAACACCAAGGGTTGCGATCCCGTTGCCGGTCCCCGTCCGGTACGGGTGTGACACTGAGGGTTGCGATCCATTGCCGGACACACAAAAAAAAGACAAAAAGGAAAAAAAAAAAAGAAAGAAATTCTCAAACAGACATAACATCAATAAGACAGAAAAAGACTGCAGAAAATAGAGAACACTTTGGCTGGTATGTAGACTGGTAGGAAATTATATTAGAAAGAAACTTTGGTAACAGATTGTAAAAGTCTTGAATGCTCGACTGGAGAGTCTGAACTCTCTTTCCTAGACTGGGTGAGCCTCTGTGGTGTTTGAGCAGGGATGTGATATAATCATAGCTGCGCTTTGTATAAATCAATCTGACAGTAGAAGTCAGAGTAGATGTAATGAGATCTTTTCTCTGTGGAATAAAGGGAAAAACTAAAATACTTATTACTTAAGGGAAATAATTAAGCTTTTGTCTTTTTGAAGTCTGGATACAGATATTGCTTTTAGGATCACAGTTCAAAGCAAGTTATACTTAACCTTTCTTACTTACCTGGCCTGGCGGAATAGAAGAAGCTGAATAAATATTGTCCAGCATAGGTTCGTTCATTTTAAAACACTGTGACCTGA
Source organism: Galeopterus variegatus (assembly GCF_000696425.1). Taxonomy (NCBI): domain Eukaryota; kingdom Metazoa; phylum Chordata; class Mammalia; order Dermoptera; family Cynocephalidae; genus Galeopterus; species Galeopterus variegatus. The sequence goes on from NW_007726435.1 coordinate 248,169, forward strand.
CCACTAGTAGACTAGTTGTGGGCCCACCATGTTTCTGGCTCTGACTAAACTCTTCATTCAGAATCCTCTCCTCTTTGGGAAGAATGAGATGAGGAGGGATGTGGGCAGAGTGATGGATGGCCATGTAGACCTCTGTCCATTTTCTTAGTTAGGTGGTTATCTTTCTCCTTAAAATAAACACAGAAAATATACAGAATCAAAAAATTGTCCAACTGCATGCTTTGTTAATAACCTTAAGACTTATCAACATGACAATTTAACTCAATTCACACTCGGGATAGCTCATGGGCCCAAGTAGAGGAAAGTGTCTTTGACAGTGCTTTCATGCATGTGTGCTCATGAGCACATATGTGTATACAGGTGTGTAATGTGTGTGGCCTTTGTTGCAGCAGAGGAGGATTTCAGTGTTTTTAAATTTTTCTTCCCATCAATACACTAGAAAGCCTCCTATAAACCAATGTCCTTATATTTACAAAAGGGCCTTGCCTAAGGTGGGAACTAAGAGTTCAGCGGTTGTAAATCTACCTATCTAGATAGGGTCATACTAGGCCTGAAATCTCATTTTTGTATTCAACACAGATACATTTAGCACTTACAATGTATCAGGCACTGTTGCAGACACTGAGAATACAGTGGTAACAGTTCAGGGAAAGGCACTTTTGTGATGAAACTTACAATTTAGTTTGAGGGGGAAGAAAATAAACAATTACTAAACAAGATTAAATCAGTACATAATTGTGAAAATAAAACAGGACAACGCATAAGAGAGTGACTGGTTGAGCAATTTTATATAAGCAGGTGAAGGGGTATCTCCCCGAGGAGCTGATGTTTGGGGCAGCCTTGCAAATATCTAGAAACAAGTGTGCCCCTAGAATGCTTTGGAGAGGAATACTCCAGGCCCAGGAAACAGTGCAAAGGGCATACTAATGAGGAGGTTACTTACTTGTCCAAACAGTTCCTGTGTATGACTTGGACAGGTAGAAGTAGAAGTAGAGAAGAAAAAGAAGGACAGATGTGGACTATCTTTCTGATGCAGGGCTATCATGACTGCATAAAATAGATGAAAACAGCTCATCTGGCTTTGAAATAATTTTATGGCATTTACATTATAATGCCACTTGCAAGCATCCACCTTTGCTAAAATTAATGAGATGTAAAAACTCTAGAACATTAAAATAATATAATTTAGATAACTTTTGGAATGCTATTTGTTGGTTTAAAACAGTTGCTATGTAATTAACTTGCCAGCAAGAAACATAAAGCTAACTTATACTGAAATAAAAAATTCCGATATATGCTTTTCTATTAGCTAGTCAAAAGTATTATAAGAAGTATTGCATTCATATTTTAATAGTTCATATTACATGAATATAACCTCGATGTTCATATATTGTTATCTTATTTTTTTATGCCTACTATTGGATGAGGTGATTGGGAGGATTCAAGGGCTACATAAAAGAGTTATTTGTTTATTAAGTTTTTCCTTTAAATTTTTCTTATACAATCAAAACAACTTCCCATTCCAATATGCTCTGTAGATAAAGACCCAATTAGTCCTTATTGGTAGAAATGGATCAAGTATATTAGGAAGGAAATGTTTCATTTTAGCTGCATCTAGAATAAACCAATTTGTAAAAAAATAATGTGAGATTAGGGATGAGCAGTAGACTACTGAAATGATGTTTTCTGGTATTTATTTTGCTTAACTGGGTATAAAGCGAGTGATTATCCAGAATTTTGGATGAATTTATCTCAACTCTTTTCTCTGTGCAAACTAAACTGCACACTTATAGACACATAGGCTTTGTATAGTGTCATTTAACAAGGTGATAAAAGGTGTAGATTTTGTTTCCTTAAACAAGTCATGTCTCTCTTGCCTTCAAGCCTGATCCCTCTCTGTACAGAACATTTTCCTTCTTTCCTCCCTCCTGTTTTGTCTGGCTAACATGATTTAACCTCCAAGTCTTATTTATTTTGTACTTCCTCTAGAAGGATATATATAACCCCATGTACTAGTTTAAACACCTCAGCATCTATTTCTACAGTAGTTATTTCTTCTAAAATTTTACCTATCACACATTTTTGTAATTGCTTAACTGTCTGTATCTTCATCTAGTCTGTAATTTTTATATAGACAGAAACTCTGTTTTTCTGTCCATTTCTGTATTCTTAGCAGGGAGCACAATGCTTAGCTCGTAGCAGGTTCCCAAATATTTGATAAATAAATTCATATTTATAAGGTAATGAATGAAACCATCTAGTTCTCTAAGGCCTTTTTTATTACCGTGTTGTTGTTGTTGCTTTTTTGGTTCTTACCCTAAATAACTAACTTTTCTAAATAACTATTTTTCTCTTTGTTTTAATAGTATCAAGTCTCACTGAGAACATAAACCAAGCAGGTCTGACACTTCTTGTCATTATGGATAGTCTCCGTTTACATTCAGGTATATAAAGTTATCTGACGGCTGATGGATTCATTGTGCAACACCAAAGTGGCCAAGGGTTGGGGTCCTAACCTATGACAAAATGCACTTTTTCTTCCATTCTCATTATTTCAGTGTTTAGCAATGCAAACATACTTTTGTTAACTATTAAACGAATGATAACTACAGCATTTTCTAGTCTGCTATAAGATGTGATGATGAAAACACAAATCCAGGTTAAGTAATAATGCTATATTGTGTGAAGATGTTGTAGATATCTGACCTAACTCCAATTATTTGTTTCCATTTTAATAAATATTTGGTATGGGCTTGTGATGTACCAAGCACTGAGCAATGTCCTAGGAATTTAAAGATAGCAAACAATGCAAACATGGCACTGGCTTTGGGGATATTTTAATGTAGTCACTCTTTGGAGGGAGGCGTATGTATAAATGGGGTGGCAGAGAGGCACACTAATAGAAAGTGAGAAGTGATAAAAGCTTGTAAAATCATTCAACCTATTTTATTTTTGCTAATATGCATTTAATTACCATTTCTCTTTAAAATGTTTTAAAATTTTTGCAATAATTAAACGAGCTAAAATGCCTATTAAAGACAATAAGCTGCCTTAGCCAGGATTTCAGGGCAGGCCAGGCTCTGTTCAGATAGGAGCTACGTTCTGAAACAGTTTTAGAAGGGTCAACTTCATTGACACTTAGAGCTCACAAATCTATAAAGAATTTATGTATCTTTTCTGATAGAATATTAGGGGAGACTAGGGGAGAATATCTGCATTCAAACAACCTGGCATTCAAATGCCATTTTCAGTACAGTTCTGCCCACGAATTATGGTAAAAATTGTAATTTCAAATTGATATTACAGGTATCCTAATTATGAAGTAGTGGTATAGAAAATAATAGGAATTCTCACTACTATGTTTTTGAGGCTCCAAACTAACTAGTTTGTCTCCCTTGACCCCCAACAGGATTTCTACAATCTACCAAAAATTTGTTTATTTTTAGCTTAGACACAAAGGATGGATTAACTATACTGCAATGCAGTATACACTATCATCAACAACATACAAGACATACAAGATATGTCTCTTGTTTATATTTTCTTCTTCCCTAATCTCTGATCTCTGTTATGTGCTCATATGTCCTCAAAGAATACCTAAGTAAAACATGTTATTTATGTGCATGTTTTGCTAACTAATGTAAGGCTGTGTTTGTAGATCTCTTAGTTTCCTATTTTTGCACATGTAAAAAATCTAACCATGTTGCTGAAATTTTTGCTAATAACTGCTACATAATATTATATAATGCATATCCTACATGTTTTATGCAGTTGTTATTTGCATTCTGCTCTTCACACTCAGAAATTACACTGGAATACATATCCTTGTTCATGTCACATCTTTCCATTGACCTGTCTGTTAGTTTGTCCAGGAGTAAAATGTTCAAAGGATACATGCATACTAAAGTTTACTAAGAGCCTCCAGATTGCTTTCTAGAATGGCTGTACCAATTTACACGCCCATCAGAAGCACATCCCAGTTCCTATTTCTCCACTTGAGTATAACATTTGATAATATCTGTATTTATCATTTTTTCCAGTACTAGGTGTATAAAAAAGTACATCATGGTCACTTCAGTTTGGAATTAAACTAACAAAGAATGCACAAAACCTTTAAAGAGAACATTTCCAAGCTCTAATAAATGATAGTAAATAGAAATTATCTGAGGAAAGGGGAAGATATGCCATGTTCTTAAATGGGATTAATTCACATTGTAATAATATAAACTATTAATAGCTTTATAATAATATTTTATGTTAACTTGATCTTAAATAATTTATTACTCTTCTAATTCTGTGCACTCCAATCCAAAAATTCTACTGGACTTTTTTTTTGAGGGACGAGAAATATGTACACTAAAATTATTGTAGAAGAGTTATGAATTTAAAAGGATAATTTTCATTTTGCAAAAGAAGAGCAAAGAAAAGGGATGGATCATAGTATTAAGACAAAAACAGTATTATATTGGCTTATAAAGAGACAACACAGTTATGGCCTTATGATTATATGGAATATAGATATATAATCAAATACTTATATGCTAATCAAAAGAGAGAGGGCTGATTGTAATACATGGTGCTGAGAAAAGTTTTTAGTTATATGTAGAAAAATAGAGATGAGTCTCATTTTATATCATATTCAAAAGTATACTTAGGAAGGATTGAAGGCTTGAATGAGGAAGGAAAACAAGCAAAAGAATATTTTTTGACAACACCTGTTAGATTAGGGCTGGAAAAGGACTTAATAGAAACCATATATTAAAAAAACTTGATAAATTTGATTATATTAAAATGTATAATTTCTGTTAAGAATAAATACAGAATACTAACATAACTTACAGAATGAAAAAAGATATTTATACATCTAAAACTTGCAAAGGTTTAATATCTATGACAATTATATTGCATCACATAAAGTTGTCAATTTTTGACATAAAGAGTAGCAAGCACATATGATTTGACCTAATACAAGAAACTCTTTCATAACATAAGAAAAATAGAAAAACAATAGGAAAATGATCAAAGGGCAGAGAAGGAAAACCTCAGATGGCTGACAAATATCAACCAGTATTTAAGATAATCAAATTCACTAGTAATAAGAAAATTAAAACAACAGTATAATAGCAGCAAATTTTATTGTATAAATCAATTATTTAATCATGTGTTAACCTTAAAATTGAGTGTAAGAAGATAATATTCTAAATCCATATTAAGTAGGCACTCACTTATGTTCAAATTAATACTTTTCATTAAAGGCACATAACTGCCATGTACACATGTTTTCAAGCCACAGGGGAAAGGGGAGATTGTCCGTAGTGTAGAGGATGAGTAACATGGACTTAGTGTTTAAAAAAAGGAACCACAGAGCAGGGTCCCATCAGGTCTCAAGCCCTAGCTTTTTCCCTTGAAGGAGGACATTCACAAAGTTACTGCCACTCTAAATCTCACTGGCCTCCTCAATAAATCCACCACAATGACAGCACTCAACTCACAGTGTTGTGAGAATTTAGTGATATAATATACAAAAAGGGCTTCACCAGAAGTCTGGTACATAATGTAGGCTCCATAAATGTTATCTGTAATAGTAGGTTTGTCTCCTTTGGGCATAAATTTTTTGTTAAAATTTCTAATATTTTTATTTCAAAGTGCAACAACTTTTTTACTGAAACATAATTGTTTATACATATTTGTGGTGTAGAACTGACTATCGGTATTTGTATACAACATGTGACGATCACATCAGGATAATAAGCATATTCATCATTGCTGAACCTAATCATTCTTTGTGGCCATTACCCAGTTTCTCCCTAAAATCTCTCCCCCTCCCCCTTTCCCATATCTAATAACCATAGTTCTGGTCTCTCCTTCTGAAAGTTCAACATGTTATTGTGATCGTTGCCTTTCTTTCTTTCTTAGCTCCCATTTATGAATGAGGACATTTGGTATGTCTCTTTCTGTGCCTGGCTTTTTTCGCCTAACATAATTTTCTTTGTTTTTAAATTTTTTATTGAAACATAATTGATTGTACCTATCTATGGGGTACAGAATTAAATATCATTACTTATGTGCAATATGGGATGCTCAAATCAGGATAATTAGTATGTTAAATATTACTCAATGTAATTCTTTTTTGTGGCCCTTACCAATTTCTTCTTTCTGTCCCTGGCTTATTTCACTTAACATAATTTTCTTCAAGCTCACCCACGTTGCTGCAAATGGCAAAATTTTATTCTTTTTTTTATGGCTAAGTAATAGTCCATTGAATATATACACCATATTTTCTTTATCTACTCATCCATTGATGGACACTTAGGTTGGTCCCATATTTTGGCTATCATAAGTAGAGTTGCAATAAACATGGGAGTGCAGATATCCCTTCGACATGATGATTTCCTTTCATTTAGGTGTATACCCAGCAGTGGAATTGCTGGATCATATGGTAGATCAACAAACATTTGAATCATGGGTGTTCCAGAAGGGGTGGAGAAAGGAAAAGACATGGAAAACCTATTCAACAAAATAACAGAAAACTTCTCAGGTATAGGGAGAGACATGGACCTTCAGATCCAGGAGGTCCAAAGATCCCCCAAACAGATTCAACCCCAAAAGTTCCTCTCCAAGGCATATTATAGTCAAATTGGCAAAGTTCAAAGATGAAGAGAGAATCTTAAAAGAAGCAAGAGAAAAGTGTTAAGTCACCAAAAAGGGAGCCCTATCAGATTAACAGCAGACTTCTTTTTTTTTTTTTTCCTTTTTGTCTTTTTTCGTGTCCGGCAACAGATCGCAACCCTCAGTGTCACACCCGTACCGGACCGGGACCAGCAACGGGATCGCAACCCTCGGTGCTGCGCCCACACCTCGCTCAGCCAGTGAGCGGGAACCGGTCTGTATGTGGGATCCGAACCCTCGGCGGGAGCGCCGCCGCACTCCCAAGCGGCGCACTGTAGCAGTGTGCCACTGGGCCGGCCCAACAGCAGACTTCTCAACAGAAACTCAATAGGCCAGAAAAAAATGGGATGATATATTCAAAATGCTAAAAGGAAAAAAAAAAAAATTGGCAGCCAAGAATACTGTACCCAGCAAAGCTATCCTTCGGAAATGAGGGAAATATAGTGTATTTTACAGATAAACAACTATGGGAGTTCACCACCATACAACCAGCCATACAAGAAATCCTCAAGGAAGTTCTGAATCTGGAATCTGAAAAACAGTAAGCACTACTACAAATACAAAAAAAAAAAAAAAAAAAACCCCCACTGGTAGAAAAAAATTGCAGGAGAAAAAGAGAAAGATACTAAATCTTACCACCGCAAAAAGCCATAGTGACAATGTAATAATGCCCCTACTTAATTTCTGATTTTAGTAATTTTGGTCTTCTCTCTTCTTGGTCCATCTAGATAGAGGTTTGAAAATTTTGTTGATCCTTTAAAAAAATCAACTTTTGGTTTTGTCAATTTTTTCTAATGCTTTTTAATTCCCTATTTCCTATATTTCTGTTGTAATCTTCATTATTTCCAACTTATATTTACTTTTGATTTAGTTAGCTATATTTTTTCTATTTTCTTAAGGTAGAAGTTTACATTACTGATTTGAGAATTTTCTTATTTTCTATATAGGTATTTACAAATATAAATTTTCCTCTAAGCAATGCGTGAGCCCCTTATCCTGTATATTTTGATATGTTGTGCTTTGATCTTTATCTCAGAGTACTCTCTATTTTCCCTGTGATTTTTCTTTTTACCCATTGTTTATTTAGGAGAATGTTGTTTAATTTCCACATTTTTGTGAGTTTTCCAAATTTCCTTTTGTTGTTGTGGTCAGAAAACATATTTTCTATGATCTTAGTCTTTTTTGAAGAAAGGAAAATTTTAAACAAAAAAAAGTTCATGGGAAGATATCCATTATCTCTCAATTCTGTCTTTCCAAAACTTTTTGAAGTGCCTTGTGTTTATACTCTGTTTTTATTGATTTTTATGCAATTTATATTGCTAAACTGATATTTAATTTTTGTTCTTGATTTCCTTTTATTAAGTGGACTTGTTGATTTGCTTAGAAATTAATTTGTCTTTGAAAAGTTTATCTTCCTCTGTTGAAATGAATTTGATATTTGCATGCTTTTGGAGGACTTTAGAGAGATGTCGCAAATAATTGTAGAGATTATAAAATGAAATACATAAATATTAATAAGTTTTACATCTCCAGTTTTTGTAAAAATTTGAAGCCCTACTTCCTACAGAGTATTTTGTTATTCATCCAATTCAGTTTATGTATTTGTTATTTGAACAAATCAATGTACATATCCTCACAGGATTAAGAACAATCCTGTGGCATTGTTCTTAATCTCTTCTGGTTTTTAAACCTTTAAAATGCTGTGCTTGGTAAACAAATAAATTTTAAAAAATAAAAACATTTAAAAAAATAAGACTTGACAAATGAAGTTAATAAACTTGGTTTTGGTGGGAGGACTTTATAATTACTCTTTTTATACTCAAATAACATTTTGGATGTTGGAGATTTCCCAAGCAAGATGGTGAAGTCAGAAGATAAGATAAACGATGTCATGTTTTCAATATTTATAAATTATTTAAGGATCATATAATTATATTTGTAGATAAACTCAACATTATATCCCCAAATTATATATAATTAGATATGCATTTACATGGTGTATGTGTGTGTACGTCTTTGTAAATAAATATGATCTTGCAAATGATATTTTCATACTACTTACGGTAAAATAAAACTGAATAATTACCATTGATGGTGGAGGTCTGGCTATTGATTTAAGAGAGAAATTTTTTAACACGCAAAGAAAAAGCAGAGAGAAGAGCAGGATAGTGTGCTCAACAGAGAATGATGGTATCGTGTAATGAAACTCACAACTGCTTACTTCCATCTCATTGACACACAATACCGCTTGTTTCCACTTCTTTTTAACATGTATTGGTACATGTGTAGTGGTTTCAGTATTATCCAAGGGGCCAAGAACATAGTTGAGATCCAGGAGAAAATGAGACCATCACAGAAGATTGCATTACAGAACACAGCGGCCAGAAGACAGCAGCCAAGGAGATGTTCACTAGGTGTAGATACCAAAAGCAAGGAGATAGTGATTCATGGATTTAAATGGCAGTGCAGGGATTTTAACTTCCATATTGCATTTATTGTGCTTAGTGTACATGATAACTTCTATTCTGACAATCTCACAGTGAAGTTGCTATCAAGAGGGTTGGCAGACATTCCTGTCTTCTATTCCCTGGAGTGTTGGGAGAAGATGAGGAAGAAACTACCATTAGACACAATCCTTCGTGAAATTATTTAAAGAATAGAACAAAGAGCACATCCACATTGGCGATTACGTATCAAAACCATGCCATATTGACATTAACTAACAAGCAAATGTCCTAGTATACATTTTCTTTTAGTTTTGGTGCCTCATGTTGTTTGGTGTAGTTTCTTACATATTTAAACTTGTATTTTGAGACAGAATTTGCAAAAGTATATTCAAATCTGAATATAGCAAAATATAAGAAACTAAAAATTACCCTAAATTATCAGGAAAACTTTTAAAATGGCAATGCATGACACAATGTACATATATAATGAATTGTCAAACCGTGATTAGTATATGTAGAGATACAGAAAAAGATATGAATTCTAATTTGTGTAGTAAAATATTACTTACATTCTAAAATAGATGCTTAGAATATTTTAGGGATCAGAGCACCTTTGTTAAATTGATAAATACAATGAAAAATTTCTATACTCATATACACACAAAATTTTTGCATGTAATTTTAGCAGCTTCATGGATGCCATGAAGTCCTATCTGTAAAATCAAAATTAATTACTCCTGTATTAGAAAATTCAGTAACAATCTATCCTTTTTTAGCTTTACAACATTTTGATGCAATTTTAAGTAAACGTTATGCAGGAAACCTATGTTTAAGAGTAAATGAATTTCTTAAGAGAAGGAAAAGCTTTCTTTTAGTTGTATTAAACTCTTTCTGATCTGCATTTTCTGTGGTCATTTTGCCTCCTGATCAAAATGAATGTCTTTAAGGAAGATTTCTTAGTTACCTAAAACTTATTCTGTTTCTCCGCTTGCTTTGCTTCTGCTTTACAACTGCCTTGAATTAAATGAACTCAGTTTTGTTCTGTAAATACGTGTGTAACCAATCAGATTCACTTAAAAGTGGGGAGGAACTCTGCCACCTCTTTCGTTTCTAGTAGAGAATTCACAACAAAGTGTTAGCTCAGTAATTTTGAGATTGACTAATAATGACAGGAAGAAATATTTAGAGAAAATGAGTAAAGAAGAGACAAATGAAATTTTCTCAGGAACTGGAAGAGAAAAATTTGAGATGCAGTTTAATTACATTGCCAATAGATGAATGTTGAAGAAAACAAGCATTTTTCTGAAGTTAAATTTCTGAGATATTTTTAAATGAAATTTTAGATTTCAAGCTGGAAGAGGAGTTGATCATCATATCCTGATGAAGAAACTTTCATTCTTCCAAAGACTTTGAATGTCTAGGCTAAAAAATAAATATTTAGTTTGTGACATTATGAACACCTTTCATGTATTCTGTATCCTTACATCATTGTAGTGCTGTCACTGATGAAAATAATAGTTGCCTCTCATTTATTTTGGAAAGAAAGAAAAAACAGATCTCTTTCTTTCTGCTTTTGTAACAAATGCAGCTAGGCTAGTATTCTAATATCCCGAATATTTTGTTCCAATAGTATTTGCCTATGTTGCCATATTTTACTTCTACCATTTGTCTCGCATCATATATTAGATCTCCAGCTCCATCATTATTTTGTTTTCTAAATTCAATACCACATAAATCCCATTACTTACAAGCCACAGATTAGAGTTGTCTTTCCCTTGCATAGCTTTATCAATTTTTCATCTACCTATTGAGACATGAACGCTTTTCTGAGTCTCTGAACTGTACCGATTGTACTCAAATTAGAAACAAAGACAGAAGGAAGGCAGCAGTTGGCTGAAGGCAGTCAATATAATAGAAGCACTAGTGGATAAGCTCTTTTGTTCCTCCACCGTCTCCTAAATTCAATACCTCCATTTAAGAGTCTCCACTGTTTACATATTTATAAATGAGATTGTCCTTAATGAGTAATTTGAATTCTGCCACTATTCATCAAATAGCTAGATCAGAATAATCACAGGGTACAGAGCATCAGAATTGTATTATCCAGCATGGGAATATTTTACATCCTGAGAAGACTTCAATGCTACCTTCCTATAGTGGTCCCTTCTTATGACCATCTTAGTTGCTGTATTAGTCTGTTTTTGTGTTGCTTATAACAGAATATCTGAGGCTGGGTAATTTATTAAAAAGAGAGGTTTATTTGGCTTACATTCTGGGACAGCTGCATCTAGCGCAGGCCCCAGGCGGCTTCTACTCATGGCAGAAAGCAGCATGCAGCTGGCGGATACAAGCAGATCAAGCACGGCGAGAGGAAGCAAGAGAGAGAGCAGAGAGGTGCCTGCATCTTTTTAAACACCCAGCTCTCCTGGGATCTAATAAGCCGAGATCTCACTCATGACCCCCTCCCCCCAGAGAGAGCGTCAATCCATTCATGCAGGATCCACCCCCATGACTCAAACAGCTCCCAACACTGCCACATTGGGGATCAGATTTCCACATGAGTTTTGGGGAGACAGTAACATCCAAACTCTATCAGTTCCCACGACCACAGGACTGGCCTTATTGTTTTGCCTTAAAGTTACTATGAGCCTGTGAATAGCACTGCCACATTGGGGATCAGATTTCCACATGAGTTTTGGGGAGACAGTAACATCCAAACTCTATCAGTTGCCACGACCACAGGACTGGCCTTATTGTTTTGCCTTAAAGTTACTATGAGCCTGTGAATAGCCAGGGATCCAATTCCTGTAAAATAGATGTAGAAATCTACTATATGCCTTATAGCCATTTGTAATCTCTTTACTAATTATTTTTATCAAAATGAGGGAAACAAAGTTAGATATCAATTTTCACATATATTAATAAGGCCAGACTCATTATACAGTGTGACAGAATACATCTTTAATATTTAATTGTTATTTTATTTTATTTTTTTAATAATTTATTTATTGAATCAAAATCGATTATACATATTTTGGGGGTTGAACATTGAGATATGTTGATTAAATCAGTATTACTAGCATATATATTGTTACAAATCATAAATTCTTTATGACCCTTGTCCAACCTCTCCCCTTCCCCCATTCCCTCCCCCTCCCCCCTCTAATTGCCCTAGATTTCTTCTCTCCTTCTGAAAGAATAATGGTTACTCTGTTAACTTGTTGCCTAGATGATCTGTCCAATGCTGAGAGATGTGATCATGTCCCCCAATATTATCATAGAGCAGATGCTTCTTCTGTCACTCTGAAATGGGTTTTGTGGAAAGAGACATCCTCTTCTTTTCTTTGTCTCTGCTGGTGACTCTTTTTGTGTGAATGCACTCCGGTGGTTGGCGGACCATCTGCATGGTGGCTGTGGTGTCTAGCTGCTTTTGCAGCAGCCATGGTTATTGTAGTGGCTGTGGTGAGCCACCCACGTGGAGGTGCTGTTTTTGGCATGCTCGTTGGCACTGGTGGTATGCCTTGTTGTGGGGTGTGTTTGGTCCCTTTCTCCATGCTTCTGGTCCCTGGGCAGAGCACAAGGCACTGGCGCCATGTGCCTGGTTGTGGGAGAGGGGTCCAGTCCCCTTCTCTATGTCCCAGGTCCCTGGGTGGGCCCCGAGGTACAGCCACAGTGTGCCTGGTTGTGGGAAGGTGGTCTGGTCCCCTTCTCCATGCCCCAGGACCGTGGTTGGGCCCCAAGGTGCTGGCTTGGTGTGCCTGGTTGTGGGAGAGAGGTCCAGTCCCCTTCTCGATGCCCCAGGTCCCCGGGTGGGCTCTGAGGTGCTGGCATGTTGTGCCTGGTTGTGGGAGGGAGATCCGGTCCCGACTCCATACCCCGGGTCCCTGGGTGGGCCCTGAAGCACTGGCTCGGTTGTGGGAGAGAGGTCCATTCCCCTTCTCCTTGCCTCGGCTTCCCGGGCCGGCCCTAAGGTGCTGGCATGGTGTGCCTGGTTGTGGGAGGCGGGTCCAGTCCCCTTCTCCATGCTTCGGGTCCCTAGGCTGGCCCCGATGCACTGGTGCAGTTTGCCTGGAAGTGGGAGTGGGGTCCAGTCCCCAGATCCAAGCCTCCAGTTCCCAGGCAGGTCCCAAGGTGCTGGTGGTGTGCCTGGCCCGGAACTAATTTTTTGTCCTTTGCTTCTAACACAGGGGGACTTCCTGTGGGAACCAGTACTTGAGTGTGTGGTTGTTTAAATTGCTACTTTGCTGCTGTTTCCCTAGGGAAGGTTTTTGTGCTGCTCAGAGTTTAATGGTTGGTCTTATAGGTACTTCCGGCTCTCCAGAGACCCGGTGGATCTGTGTTCTGTAGAATCTCTGATCTGGGCCTGAGATTTTTCATCAAACTGCATCCCATGCAATTCTGCATTCCTGACCAGTCTCCTCTGAGTGGTCCTGTGCTGATTGGGGGGCAGATCAGATGTCTTTGCTGTGTCCCAGTGTTCCTCTGGTGGGCCCGTCTCCCCCACTGCCCGTGCTGCAAACACCTCCCATGGGACGGGCCATGCACCAGTCCCTTGCGATGACTCACCGGCTTCTGAGTGGCTCCCCTTTTTCAGTTTTTCTGGTTCCTTGCTCCTGTTTGGGTCCACGTGAACCCTATTAGTGGTCTTGCTGTCCTGGGGGCCACCAAGGCTCTCTTCTCACCTTCCACCTCCAAGTAACTCCATCTGAAGGGCACAGCTGCAGCTTCTGCCGGCTCCTGCTCCATGCGCTCAGCAGATCGAGCCTTAAAGCAGCCACGGCCTGAACTCCGTAGATCTCTCCTTCTCTTCCCCTGAGCTCCAGCCGCCCCAGCTTGGCTGATGTTACATTTCTATAGCTGTAAATTGGTTGATTTATGGGAGAGAGTGACACTGTGGACTGTCTATCCTGCCATCTTGATTGGATCTGTGTTTATTGTTATTTTAAAAGAGGTTATTTTCTTTATTTCTTTTCCTGATTTTTATCACATCAAAATTGGACTAGGCATTACTCAGTTCAATAATGATACTGTGGGAAAGCAAAATATTCCAAAATATATTTCTTTGACATTTAAGATAGGTAATTAGAGGTACTGGAAAAACAACACTGGCTAAAAGGATGTTTATTTGTGGAAAGAAATTTACATCTGTAATGCGAACAGCCAGGCTTGCTCTAACAGGACACTCCTTTGGCTACTGTCTATTCTTTCTGAGGGCAGCTGTGAGATTACCTGAAGTATTTTGATTTGCTTACAAAATGTCTCTACTTAACTAACTTCTGACTTTCTTTTTTCACCTATGAGAACACCCTACCTCCTTCTCCAATTTCTGAGAAAACTGGTCTCAGGCCATTGTTCTGGGGCTTGTACCTTCTCCACCTGTTATGAATATGAGTAATAAGCTTCTGTACCCCCATTGGAATTTGGGATAGTTGGGACATTACTCTCTTGTGCTTGCCCCCTGCTTTGCCTTCTCCCAGCATGTTAAATAATAAAATTTATTATGATTTTTTTCATATTGATCTAAATTTGTCAGTGATTTTTATTAATGAAACTTTAGGGGTAAAGAAGTTTTTCTTTGGCCTCTACAATACCTCTCTCTGTTATGGTTTCATATTTGGAATAAATAAGAAAATATAAAATAGGTTTGGAATAAATAAAAATACAGGGAAAATAAGCCAAGAAATTAAAAATATAGTAAAATAATGACACATAAAATGCTCAAATTTATTGAGTGGTATTCTCATCACTACTATAATGATTAAAGAAATTTTTGAATGTTACCTGATTTATTTTCACATAATCCTATGAAGTAGCCACAATTATTACCCTCATTTTGTAGATGAGAAAATTAAGTTATGATGTCTCTGTTTTAATCCAAGCAGTTTGATTTAGGAACCGATTTGTTTGTAACTACATATCATGGATATAGACAATAGTTTTTCAAGTATAATATAGTTGTTTATTAGACTTTTCTTTTTACTTAGACTTTTGTGTTTTTTAGGCTTTTTTTTTTAAATAAAAGTTTTATCGGAGAAAAATAGAACCACCACGTACACAGGGAAAAGAGCACAAAAATTCAACTGATACAGAACAACTGAAAGTCACAGTTATCCATTGTAGTTCGCAGTTACTTCTCAATTTCATAAACAGCTCTCCTCAACTTGATTTTAATAGTCTTGCTAATTTTTAAGCTGAAACAGCATCAAGTTTGAAAAAAATTAAGAGCCTCAGGGAAGGACCTGATTTCAAGATAATGAAGGTAACCTCGAAAATCTCCTAACAGGGCCAACTCTACCCCAAAATTGCTTAAGAGTAACTATTGAGTCTTGTGCAATAGTCTACATACCTCAGGGACCACCAGGGATGAGTTAGAAAACTGATGTAGATGGTTCAGTACAGAGAGAGGGAAAACAAAAAGCTTCATTTCCTTGTCAGATGAGCTCATGTAAGGAAAAGAGGGATGAGCTCAGAAAATACAGGCAACGGCTGCACAAAAAGAATTAAAAAGTAATTCTAAATACCACATATAGTTAGACAACAGTGTGCAAGTTGATGCAATTAGAGAGAAACAGGCAACTTTTTAAAACAGCTGGCCACAGGTCTTTGAGAACTCAAGAAAACAATCAATAGTAGACACAAGAGCCAAAGGTCTGCTCAGTTGAAGGTTAGGACCTAAGTATTCCGAATGGCTCCAAATAGGCATATGCTGTTGCAAAAAAGAGCCAAAGGTCTGCTCAGTTGAAGGTTAGGACCTAAGTATTCCGAATGGCTCCAAATAGGCAAGGAAATATGCTGTTGCAAAGAACATTAAAGTAGTTCTGATTTTTAAAAAACAAAATTTTCCGTTTCTCCTCCATGATCAATTCTCTTCAAAGCTTCAAGGAAAAACAAATAAGGAAGCAAAACAAAAACAAAAAAAACCCCACTGATGTTAAAGGGAAATTCATGAACAGTACTTTTGCCATTTTCTATGTATGAACAATCCTGGGACAGTGCCTTGAAAAGTAGGTATCCAGTGGCTATGAGAACTTAAAGCAATTTTGATTAGGAAGATGATCAGCATGAAACAGAATCTCAAATTCCCAAATAGGGGGATATATGGGGAAAACGAGGAAGGACCTTTATATCTAAGGTTTTAGGAAGTTAGAATGAGGTTGATAGGAAAGGCTTATTTATCAACAAGTTGGGATGCTTCGAAAAACACTTTGGTAGAGAAAATAGGAATG
Organism: Galeopterus variegatus; assembly: GCF_000696425.1. Lineage (NCBI taxonomy): Eukaryota > Metazoa > Chordata > Mammalia > Dermoptera > Cynocephalidae > Galeopterus > Galeopterus variegatus. The sequence goes on from NW_007726435.1 coordinate 264,511, forward strand.
CTAAATCCTAGGACTGTAACAACCTGCAATTGGTCCAAATTAAAGAAAAAAGTGTCCAAACAACATTTAAAGTCTAAAGTATGTTGAATAGTAGTTGACAAATTTTTGCTCCTGTAGTAATTTACAAAACACATTTTGGTCTCTTCAGCAATTTTCATATTGTATTCATTTTTAGTACGAAGAAAGAGTTGGATTTTTCTCTCCTATGATGTTCCTCTAGTACAATTGATCAGCAATTTTCTATTTTTGTTTGTAACTACATATCGTGGATATAGACAATAGTTTTTCAGGTATAATATAGTTGTGTTTATTAGACTTTTTCCTGTTTTTTAGGCTTTGATAGGTCATCCGTGTCTTCTTCACTTGTCATTCAGAAACTGGAGCTGAGCCAGTGAATGGAAATCAAGAAAAAATGCTTGTGAAATAGGGTGGAAGCAATAATATTGGAATAGGTTATGCAGCATCAGCCAGAATATTGAAATCCAAAAAGATCGAATTTGAAACATGACTATCAGCCACTAACTAAGGAATTCAGATAGAATGGCTCATAGAAAACCCCCAGAAATGTGGACTTCATACCTTATATTCCTCAGTAATGAAGTTTATAAATTTGGTGATGATGGTGTAGGGACTGTCCCTTACTAGAGAACAGAGAAGAGCTAAATAACCCGATGTGTGAATTACAATAAAACCTTAGCTTTGCCAGTTCCTTGCACCAGCTAGTCTTAAGCAGTACCAATAAAGACAGCATGCACCTTGGTTTTCAGAGGGTATTACATGGGTGTGGAATATTTCATTTAGTTTTTATTTTAGGAGCTAAGAAAGATACTTTTTCATATACCAGTTGGTTTTACTTTGGACACAGAATATACATTTTAGAAAGGAGAAGCACTTTAAACTTCTAATAAAGATAAGTGACATAAACTTAACAAGAAAATAGTTTGCTAAGGGACAGGATTGACACATTAAGAAATGGGTTCCAGATACATCCAATATATAGGAGGGGCTTTTGTGTAATGAAATAAAGCTTACAATCTGCAAGTAAATTCAATTTAAAGTTTAAATCTACTAGCTGGAAATTTCCAGGATCTCTGGGGTAACTTAAAATGAAAACCACATCCACCTCTAGATCCTGAGGGAATGGTAGCAAATCAGAATTTCACAAGAGCCCCAAGTAGAATTCTGCTCCACCATATCCAGAGGCAGCATCACATGCTTCACGCACAACAAGGCCTGGGAGAAATGAACCCGTTATCTCCACAAGCACTAAGCTCGAGGCATATGGGGCTATTTACAATTTCTACAAAGTATCACCTTGTTCATTCCAATGTGTCCTTATACTTGTTCCTTCATTTGCTTTCTCTTTTCTCCTCCACTCTTCCCTTTACTTTGTGAACACTTTTCTTCATTTCAAATCTGCTCAAAATAAAGTATTAGGTGCTCTCTGAAGCTATTTCATGATCTCAGCCTTACGTAGGTATAATAGATTACTCCCTTCTCTTCATTTTCCATAGGAGGTGGGGGAATAATTAATTATAGGATATGCAAATACATGAATGGTGGGAAGTCATTGGCATTTAAAAGAAGATCACTGTAGCTAAAGCAGAGAGGAAATGAAGGAGAAGTGGAGTAAAATTAGGTGGCACAAATAGCCAGGAGTCAGGTAGCAGAGCCAGTGTAATGACTTTATTATTATTATTATTATTATTATTATTATTATTATTATTATTATTATTATTATTATTATTATTATTATTATTATTATTATTATTATTATTATTATTATTATTATTATTATTATTATTATTATTATTATTATTATTATTATTATTATTATTATTATTATTATTATTATTATTATTATTATTATTATTATTATTATTATTATTATTATTATTATTATTATTATTATTATTATTATTATTATTATTATTATTATTATTATTATTATTATTATTATTATTATTATTATTATTATTATTATTTGAAACATAGTTGATTGCACATATATGTGGGGTACAGAGTTTAATATCAATACCCGTGTGCAATATGTGATGCTCATATCAGGATAATTAGTATATTCAACATTACATAATGTAATAATTGAGCCCTTTACCAATTTCTCACTAAATCCCCTTTTCTTCCCCCTTTCCCATCTATGGTAACTACAGTTCTGTTGTTTCCTTTTTGAAAGTTCAAGGAATTATTGTAATTGTTGTATCTTTATTTCTGTCTTTTAAAAATTTGTTTATTTTTTGACCTCCCACTTAAGAGTGAGGACAGGTGGTATTTCTCTTTCTGAACCTGGCTTATTTAACTGACCATAATTTTCTCCATGCTCGTCCATGTTGCAGCAAATGGCAAAATTTCAGTTCTTTTTATGGCTGAGTAATATTCCATTGTGTATGTATAGGACATTTCCCTTACTCAGTCTTCAGTCAATGGAATATAAGTTGGTTTCAACCCTTGGCTATTGTAAATAGATCTGCGGGAATGCAGGTGTCCCGTTGACATGATTTTCATTCCTTTGAGTATATACGCGGTAGTGCAAATGCTGGATCATATAGCAGTTCCATCTGTAGTTGTTTGAGAAGCCTCCATACTGTTTTCCATAATGGCTGTGCTAATTTACAGTCTCACCAACAATGTAGGAGGGTTCCCCTTCCTCTGCCCCTTTGCCAGCATTTGTTACTCCCTTTTTGATGTCAGTCTAACTGGGATGAGATGATATCTCAGTGTGGTTTTGATTTGCATTTCCCAGATGCTGAGTGCTGCTGAGCATTTTTTCATGTGTCTGTTGGCCATTCAAATATCTTCCTTTGAGAAATGCCTATTCAGCTCCTATGCCTATTTTTTAATTGAGTTACTTGCTTTTTTACTGTTGAGTTGTTTAGGTCTGGATATTAATCCATTGTCAGATGCATAGTTTGCAAATATTTTCTCCCATTCTGTACATTGTCTTTCTCTTTCTCTGTTAACTGTTTGTATTGCTGTGCAGAAACTTTTTAGTTTTGTGTAATCCCATTTGTTGTTTTTTTTTTTTTCTTCTGTTACTTGTGATATTAGGATCTTGTTCAACCTACATCCTGAAGTATTTCCCTTATGTTTCCTCTAGGAGTTTGGTAGTAACAGGTCTTACATTTAAACCCTTAATCCATTTTGTGTTGATTTTGGTAAAGGGCAAGAGGTATGGGTCTAGTCTCTTTCGTCTACATATTGATGTCCAGTTTTCCCAGCACCATTTATTGAAGAGGCAGTCTTTTCCCCAATGTACATTTTTGGTGCCTTTGTCAAAGATCAGTTCACTGTAAGTGTGTGGGTTGATTTCTGGATTTGCTATTCTGTTCCATTGGTCCGTGTGTCTGTTTTTATTACAGCATCATCTGTTTTGGTTATTATAGCTTTGTAGTATAATTTGAAGTCAGGTATTGTAATGCCTCCGGCTTTATTTTTTGCTCAGTATTGCTTTGGCTATTTAGGGTCTTATGTTGTTCCATATGAATGTTAAGATTATTTTTTCTGTATCTGTGAAGAAAGTCATTGGTATTTTGATAGGGCTTGCATTGAATTTGTACATTGCTTTGGGTAGTTTGGACATTTTCACAATGTTAATTCTTTCAATCTAAGAGCATTGAATGTCTTTCCATATTTTTGTGTCCTCTTTGATTTCTTTCAGCAGTGATTTATAGGTCTTATTGTAGAGATCTTTCACCCCCATTAAATTTATACCTAAGTATTTAATTTTTCTGGTGACTATTGTAAATGGGCCTGTCTTCTGGATTCCTTTTTTGCTAGTTTGTTGTTGTTTAAAAATGTTTCTGATTTTAGGGTGTTGACTTTGTATCACGCAACTTTACTGGGATTGTTTATCAGCTCAAAGAGGTTTTTTTTTTGTAAGAGTCTTTAGGGTTTTTTATATATAGAATCATATCATCTGCAAATGGGGACAGTTTGACTTCATCTTTTCCAATCTGGATGCACTTTATTTCTTCCTCTTGCCTGATTGCTCTGTCTAGCACTTCCAATGCTGTGTCAAATAGGAGTGTTGAGAGTGGGCATTCTTGTCTTGTCTTGTTCTTGTTCTTTATTCACAATGATGTTGGTGGGGGAGGGGAGTTGTTATATACAGCTTTTATTACATTGAGATACTTTCCTTCTATACCTAATTTGCTGAGAGCCTTTATCATGAAGGGATGCCGAATATTTTCAAATGCTATTCTGTGTCTACTGAGATAATCATATGATTTTTGTCCTTAATTTTGTCAATGTAATGTATCACATTTATTGTCTTGCATATGATGAACCATCCTTGCATCCCTGGGATGAATCTCACTTGATCATGGTGTATAATATTTTTAATGTGTTGCTGTATTCGGTTTGCTCATATTTTGTTGAGGATTTTTGTGTCTATGTACATCAGAGATACTGGCCTGTAGTTTATATATGTATATATATATATATATAAATATTTTTTTCTTTTTTCTTTTTTTTTTTTTTTTTTGACTGGTTTCAGTATCAGAGTGATAATGGCCTCATAGATTGAGTTAGGGAGAGTGGTCTCTGTTTCAATTTTTTGGAATAGTTTGAGGAGATTGTTATTCATTCCTCTTTCATAGTTCAGTAGAATTCACCAATAAAGCCATCTGATCCTGGGCTTTTCTTTGTCGGGAGACTGCTGATTGCATCTTCAATGTCTTTCCTTGTTATTGATGTATTCAAGTTTTCTATTTCTTCTTGATTCAGTCTTGGTAGTTTGCACGTATCCAGAAATTTATCCATTTCCTCCAGGTTTTTAAATTTGTTGGCATTTAGGTATAGTTGTTTATAATAGCCTCTAATGATTCTTTGAATTTCTGTGGTATCAGTTGTAATAGCTCCTTTTTCATTTCTGATTCTTTTTATTTGTGGCTTCTCTCTTCTTTTTAGTTACCCTAGCTAATGATTTGTCTATTTTGTTTTTCTTCTCAAAAAAACAACTTTTTCTCATTGATATTTTGAATCATTTTGGGGGGTCTCTATTTCATTTAGTTCTGCTCTGATCTTAATTATCTCTTTCCATTGACTAATTTTGGCATTGGATTGTTCTTGTTTTTCTAGTTCTTTGAGATGTAGTGTTAGGCTGTTTATTTGAAATCTTTCTATTCTTTTGATGTAAGCACTCATTACAATAAACTTACCTCTTAGTACTGCTTTTCCTGCATCCCACAGGTTTTGGTATGATGTTTCTTTATTTTCATTAGTTTAGTTTCAAGAAATTTTTTTATTTCCTCTTTAATTTCTTCTTGGACCCATAGGTCACTCAGGAGCATGGTGTTTACTTTCCATGCATTTGTATAGTTTTCACAGTTTCACTCATTATTTATTTCTAGTTTTAATCCATGGTGGTCTGAAAAGATACTTGAAATGACTTTAATTTTTTTTTTTTTTTTTTTTTTTTTTTTTTGTCTGTTTTTTCCGTGTCCGGCAACGGATCGCAACCCTCAGTGTTGCCCCCGTACCGGACCAGGGACCGGCAACGGGATTGCAAACCTCGGTGTTGCTCCCACGCCTCGCTCAGCCAGTGAGCGGGAGCCGGTCTGTATGTGGGATCCGAACCCTCGGGTGGGAGCGCCGCCGCGCCTCCCAAGCGGCGCACTATCCAGTGCGCCACCGGGCCGGCCCTGGCCTGTAGAGTTTTTTGTTGAGAAGTCTGCTGTTAGTCTGACAAGGACTCCCTTATTGGTCACTGGATGCTTTCTTCTTGCTGCTTTTAGGATTCTCTCTTTGTCTTCAAGTTTTAACTGACTATAATGTGTCTCAGAGATGTCTTTTTGAACTGAATATGTTTGAGGATCTTCGAGCCTCCTGGATCTGAAGGTCTGTGTCTCTCCCTATGCCTGGGAAGTTTTACACTGTTATTTCATTGACTATGTTTCAATGCCTTTTCTTTTCTCTTCCTCTTCCATAACACCCATGATTTGGATGTTTGTGCACTAAGGTTGTCTGCTAGCTCTCTCAGATTTTCTTCATGTTTTTAGTTCTTTTTTAAATTTTTTATCTGCCTGGGTTATTTCAAAAGGTTGTGTTTAAGGTCAGAAATTCTTTACTCTGCTTGCCTGTTGCTTAAACTCTTGTTGTTGTTTTTGTTTGTTTTATTTCATTGAATGAGTCCTTCAGTTCCAGGAGTTCTGCTACATTCTTTTTCAAGGTATTAATATCTTTGTAGATTTCCTTCTTCATATCCAGGGTTTTGTGGCGTTTTTTGTCTCATTTTATTGTGTTTTCTAACTGAGTCTTCTCATATCTCAGTGAGATTCATTAAGATTGTTGCTTGGAAATCTTTTTCAGTCATTTCAAAGGTTTCCTGGTCTATGGGGTCTGGCACTTGAGAATTATTGTATTCCTTTGTTGACGTCAGATTTTCTTTCTTTTTTTTTTTTTTTTCATATTTGTGGTAAAAACTTCTATGTTGATGTCCTGTCATCTGATAGAGCAGTTTCTTCTTCTATTACTCTGGAATGGGCTTTGAGGAGAGAGACTTTTTCCTGTAGATGTGTTTAATATTGACTATTGAGTAGAATGTTTTAGGATTGGTTCAGGATAGACACAGTAGTGTACTCTCTGTTTGGGTACATCAGCCATATTCAATGTTAAGATTGTTTGTGAGTGCCTCTGTGGCCTAGGCACTTGGGCACTTAGTGACTCCTTGCTGAGGATAGCGACACTGTTGTTTCATTGAAGATGTGGGCAAACTCAAGTTCTTGGGAGAAGCATTTGGGTACCCTGTCACTTTTTGGCTGGGTAGGTGACCCTGAGTGAACTTGTTGGCATCCTAGCTGGCATCCCATGACTCTGATGGGGGCCTTGGCATATACTGAAGCTCCTAAGTTTGAATAGGTGACCCTAGGATTTCTCTTTACTCTTTCCTATTGGCAGAGGCTCCTCCTGGGTCCTGGCATCCCCCAGTTAGTGAATGGGTTGGTAGTACTCGGAAAGTTTCTTCCTTACTCTATTCAGCTGTATTGGGTTTCTGCATTCTCTGGGGGTTCTGTATGTATCTCTCCCCAGATCAAGGCAGGTGTGTGGACTGCACACATACCTCCTACCCTCAGGTGTGCTACTGCAGGGGGCAGCAAAATTCCTCCTGTGGGTTGGACCACTGGGTCATGGGTCTGTACTTGCTTACCTCTTTCCCTGGAGTCCACTGCTGACCCTCCTTGTGTCAATGCAGTCAAGAGGTCACCAGGCCTCCTGCATGACAGTGGTGGACGCTGTGGCAGTGGTGGCTGCTGCTTTGGTGGTGGGCTGCCTTGTAGCAGCAGTGGTGGCAGTCTACCCTTATGGCAGTGGTGGCTGTGGCACTGGCTGTGACTGACCACCCACATGGGGGTGGTGTCTGTGGTAGTGGCAGGCTGCCTGCATGGTGATGCCCCTGCTCCTGCTGTCTGTTAGCAGGAGTTGCTCTCAGCTTCTGACGTCTCCACACTCCTGCCAGCTGTCAATGAGTTTAAATTTTATTCTGAGTACAGTAGAATGCCATTGTGTTTAAGCAGAGGCACATTTTAAATAAATATTTTGTTATGGATTGTCTACAATCAGGAGTAGAAATGGAGTAACCATTTATCAAAGTTCAAATGAGAGCTGATGGCAACCTGGACTAAGGTTGTGACAGAGGATGTAGGAGTTAAGCAGCTATATTTAAGATCTTCCTTCTCTGGTGACTTAGATATGGCAAGAGGATGAGAGTCGAGGAAAGGAATGAGTCTAGTTTTTCTGACTTAAGTCACTAGGTAGAAGTACTAGCATTTTAAAAATATTTAAGAAACTGGGCCAGGTAGAAAGTTGGTTGAGAAGGACAGGTTTGGAGGGAATCGAGGGGACTGCTTGCATGTTCTGTTTGAGATGCTTATAAGACATCCAAGTGGAGATGTTAGATAGGCAGTTGTGGACATGTGAGCCTGTGTCACAGAGGAATGATCTGAGTTGGAGATAAAAATTGGAAGGTCATCCTGCCTATCCATGATCCCTAAAACCATAGGAATGAAATTTACTGAGAGAGAATATAGAAAGAAGCAATAATAGACTCAAGAACTTAAGCCTGAAAAACACATTTTACATTGGGTAGAAGAGGAGACACCAGCAAAAGAGGGTGAAAAAGACCAAATGACAGTTTCAGAGAAGAACCAGGAGAGTGGTATCATAGAAGCCAAGAAAGGAATAGGTCAAATAGTAGTGATACCATGGAGGACCTCACATGCCTCTTTAGGATTCTAAACAGCATAACAGGAAATAGACGAATAACACAGAGAATCCAGGATAAAAAGAAAAAAGTAAAAAGCACGAATAGATGCTTATAGACATGCTGAAATAGGAGCCTTAGGCTTTTCAAAGATTTTTTGGAGGTATTACTCACTAATCTATGATCAGCTATTTAAGTTATATTGTTTAACTTAATTCTGAATTTCAAAAATGCTTTTATATATCCATTATATAAAAAATTAATTGATATTTACTTTCGATTAATTGCCAAACCCTCTTACTGTGCCTAACTTATATATTAAACTTTATCATGGTTATGTATGTATGGGAAAGAACATAGGATTTGGAACTATCCACAATTTCAGGCATCCACTGGGAGTCTTAGAACATATTCCCTGAAGGTAAGGAGACTACTGTATTCTTAAAGCTCAAAATACATTCATAGAATAATATATGAAGGAATAAACTCTAAAGAGTGCTTATAGTAAACTTAATAAGTGTGTTTTTACATGAAAAAATGCTAAAGTTAACTATAAGAGTATCATGGAAAATATTTTCCTTTTCAGTTGAGGTTATTCACACGATATTTTGACTTGGGAAAGTAAATATTCTGCAACACAACTGTTAAAGATGTATTCAAATAGAAAAGTCAATGAGCATGGCTTTAGTCTGCTCTTAACAGAAGTCCTGCTAGGAATATTATCTTCAACTCAGAGTCATACAATTTGCAGACAGGATTTGTTCTCAGTGCCAAAATTTGGCGCCCAATTGCTTCACTGTACCTGATGAGAACTAGGGGTGTGCCATTTCTTCTATTAAATGTTTCTGCCTTTAAAGAATACATGTTATGCATGGGTAATGGGTATGAATGTGTATTAATCTTTTCTCTACCTACCTATGTAGTTAAAGGAGATATGGTGAGTTGGCATTTAGTCAGATGATTAATGTAGGAAGTGTGCCAAAACAAGAAACTGATCCATCCCAGTAATTTCACACAATATTAAGGCAGGTGGAGGGTTGATCAGTCTGTGGTAATAGGAATCTGCTAATACTTGAAAGAGTAAAAATGATGACACAGATTCAGTGCCCTATGTCTTGAGAAATGAAACCTCTGTGTGGTCCTATCCAGTAGAATGAAATAATAGTCATGAAGCATGGTGAGGAAAACCAAAAGCTTACTGCAGTCACTGGAAACCAGGACTTAATGGACATAGGAGAAGAGAGGAGAGGCCTGAACATACTTAGTAAGTGTGGAAGGACTGAAGAAAAGGGAGGAGAAGAGTGTCTTCATGTTCTCTTATTTATTATTCATTCAACAAGCTACACTTGTTGAGTGCCTACCAATTTTACTCTTCTAAGTGTTTGGAACACATCAGTACACACAAAACAGATAACCACACCTTTGTGGAATGTTAAATAAAAATTACTGGAGGCCATTGTTTTTTTTTTTTCCTTTTTGTCTTTTTTACTGACCGGTAACAGGATCGCACCCCTCGGTGTTGCACCTGCCCCGCGCTCAGCCAGTGAGCGGGAACCGGTCTCCACATGGGATCCAACCCCTCAGCGGGAGCGCCCCCGCGCTCCCAAGCAGCGCACTCTCCAGTGCGCCACTGGGCCAGCCCTGGAGGCCATTGTTTTTTTTTTTTCTTTTTTGTCTTTTTTACTGACCGGTAACAGGATCGCACCCCTCGGTGTTGTGCCCGTACCGGGGACCGGCAAAGGGATCGCAACCCTCGGGGTTGCACCTGCACCGCGCTCAGCCAGCGAGCGGGAACCGGTCTCCACATGGGATCCAAACCCTCAGCGGGAGCGCCACCGCGCTCCCAAGCAGCGCACTCTCCAGTGCGCCACTGGGCCAGCCCTGGAGGCCATTGTTTTGGACTAAGTTCTTACACTAGGCCTCAAAAGACCAGACTAAAAACCAAAATGAAGTCATCCCTATTAAGTTCCACATCACTCAGGCTGTGGTCTGACCTTCTGAGAAGTCAGGAGAGAGTCAGCCAATTTCCTGAACAGGCCAGTTTAAATCTTCAATAGCTATGATAATGAAATTCCCTCTGCTTTAATCCCCACACAAAAGAGATAGCCTGAAGTAACTTGATGCTAACTAGTTATTTTCCTATCATTCTGTCTCCATATCACCACCTTACAAGGAAAGTAACTTTGAAATGACCAATCCTCTTTTTGTTCTTTGTTTCTGCTTTCTTCAGCCCTTTTTTACCTATACAACCTCTGTTACTTGTAATAAACTTTGGAGTATTTCTCTGACTCTGTTGGGTGGTGTTTCCCAGGTTGATCCTCACCTTTGGCTCCCAATAAACTTTACAAAACTATTTACAAAACAGCCTTAATTTTGGTCAACAGGAGCTTACATTTTAGTAAAGGAAAACAGTTAATGATATGATCAATTAGAAGATAATAAATGCTACAGAGAAAGGAAAAATAAAGCAAAATTTGGTTTTTAGTCTTGTCTTTTGGGGCCAGAACTGGGAGTCCTGGAGGAGGGGGTTGCAATTTTAAACAGGATGGAGGAGACAGGCCTCACTGAGTAGGTGACTTTTAACAAATACTTGAAGGAGGTGAGGAATTTACCGAAGTGGATTAAGTCCATAAAAAGCATCCCTGGCAGAGGGTAATGCAAAGACTCTCAGGCAGGAGTATACCTGGAAAGTTTGACAAATAGGAAGGAAGCTACTCTGGCTGGAGCAGAGAAAATGAGAGAATGAGGCGGGGGAAGGAAGGGAGGGAGGAAATGAGATCTGTGAAGTAATGAGTTAGGGGTGTGTGATGTAAAATGAGTAAATGAGTAAATTGAGGAGCTTCTCTGATGAGAAAAGGTTATAGCGGGTGAGAGATGATGGACTAGGGTGATAGAAATGGAGATGGTGACAAGCAGTTAGATCGTGCATGTGTGTGTGTGTGTGTGTGTGTGTGTGTGTGTGTGTGTGTGTGTGTGAGAGAGAGAGAGAGAGAGAGAGAGAGAGAGAGAGAGAGAGCAGGATTTCTTGAGGACTTGGTGAGGGGTGAGAGTGTTGGAGTGAGCAGGACTGAAGCCATGTTGGGATCTAAAACTACCTGGGCTGCAGGAAATGTTAAAAGACACAGTTTTTTTGTTTTTTTTTTTTTCCTTAGCATACATTGCTTTGAGTTCCCTCTTTTGCCATGGTTATTAGATATGTTGAACCTTGGTTATGGGACAAGATGACATTATTTACATAAATGTAAAGCTGCTCTCCAGTCAGCCTGGAGCTGCAGACTGGCAGTGAGACATGTATCTTGAAACACATTTTCAGGCACATGAGCTCATTTGCTTCACACTAGAAGTCGGTAAGTAGTATTTTCTTTTCATTTTGTAGATGAGACAACAAAGAGAACTTAAGAGACAAGTCTCACAATTCATAAATGGAAGACAGGAGTCAAATCCAAGTTGTCTGTGATCAAATCCTGGGTTCTTTCCAGCTAGGTCATGTAATGCTGTAGAGAATCTGGGAAAAATAAATACCAAATGTCCTAGGAGATTTTTCACTCCCCCCTCACCTCTCGACGCTGTCGTCTGCTATCCGCCCTATCAAACGCTCCTGTCCAGCTCACCGTCTTCGTTGCTACTCCTTACACTTGCCATTCAGTATTCTACCTTGAGGCCTTTGCACTGGATGTTGCTTCTTCCTGGAATGTTCTTCCCCAGGGATCGCAGAGATAATTTTCTCACCTCTTTCAAGTTTTTCCTCTGTTGTCACCTTCTAGATGAGATCTACCACCTCCATTCTACTTACTACTACAATATGCTCTTCTTTATCACCTTTTAACATACTATATCACAAACTCATGTAGCATGATTACTTTTTGTTGTTTCCTCCACTACAACGTAAACTCCAGGAAGACAGCAGGGATTTTCACCATTTTGCTCACTATTGTGTTCCAAGCACCTAGAACAGTGTCTGGCACATAATCAGGGCTTAATAAAAAAGTCTGTTGAATCCATGAAGGATTCTGAGAAGCAGCCATTGGGAATGACCTTTGAGAGAGTTCCTTTTGTTGAGAGCTTGGGGCAGAAGACAGGCTGCAGTGAGCTCCAGAGTGACTGCTCATGGGGGTCGTATTAGGCCTCATGGTTGGCTGAACATAGCACAGCCTTGATAAGCAACTTTCCTCCCTCTTCCCCCTTCCCCCTCCCTATCTCACATTAATCAACTCTCCACTCCCTACTCCCTTGCTTTCTGACAAATACCAGAATTTGTGCAAAACATATTCTTATGCAAAAACAACCACCCAACACCCTTTCTTTAATTCAAACCTTATAAAACCTTTTTAGTCTGTACAGGGGTGGGAGCTGATCTGATTCAGTCTCCCCTCCATGTTGATGGAATAAAGCTTCTTGGCTGAAATAGCGCCTGGCTCAGGTCTCTCTCTTTCCTCCCTCTCGCTGAACCTAACAGGTGAGAAGAAGAGGCAATGTAGCTAGGTGTAGAGCCACGGCTAATATCTGGAATCCTGTCAACATCACCAGTTGTAGTGCTCTTAATCCTGTTTGTGACGCCAATTGTCTAGCTCCATGACCACACCAATTGTTGGGCTCTTTTACCTGCTGGTAATCCTGTACCAACTGGGCCAATTGCTGAGCTAGGGCTGGGTCTGGAGCTCACAGACCCCTCAAGCCCATTCAAAGACTGGGTCACAAACACTTCACACACCAGGCTGGGTCACCAGACCCTTTACACGCACATCTGTGAGCTAGGTAACCAGCCAAAGATCCTTGAAGCCATAGATTAGAAAGTATGGCTGCGCTGGGAGGACACCTGGGGATGACGCCTGAGGCAGATGCCTGCCCACCTGCTTCACTCAAACTAAACTTTTCTCTCTCTCTCTCTCTTAAGAACACAAGAATAGCAACAAAACTAAAAAGATACATTGGCGTGCATGCACACTAACTCCACACACACGCACAGACAATTTGTTTACAAAGGATGTGCTAAAACCACACCCAACTGGACCTGAGGCGAGGGCCGTGACCCAACTATTCTATTTTCCCAACACTAGGCCAGTCCCTTGGAAGTTTGATGGTGAAGAAAGAAAAGAGATCAAAAGGTGGGTAATGAGGCAGAAGCAGAGTCAAGCAGAAGTTTGATCCTTCCTTGTATAATGAGGGAGACCTGAGGATGCTTATAAGTTTAAGGAATCTGTGTATGTAGAACAGTCTGAAGATTCAAGACAGCAGGACAAATATGGAGGGAAGAAAATCATAGAACTAGCTATATGCTTAAAGAAAGTATATATCCAGACAACCCACATTATTCAAGAAGATTTCTAATAATCATGAAAATTGAAAGCAAAGCCAAATGGAATCAGAGAGGCTTCTTCTGACAACTTGAGTTCCATGCTGGGAACATCACAGATATTAAAGCATTCTGCGAGAGGCTGTGTTACCATCTCTAAGCACCACGCAACATCTGAGATATAAAAATAGGGTTGTACACCCCAACAAAGAAACCAGAAAATTACACCTTGTCATTTAGACAGACATCTTCTGAAATGGCCAGGAAAATGTGACTCATCCCCCAGTATACACAATGAAGATGTCCCTAGCACATAGCTGGCCATATTCCTGGATAGTGGGGTAGGTTGGAACAGGCTCACAGGAAGTACAAAGTACCTCACTAATAGAGACATTCAGATTTTCCCTTTCAAGATGCACACTTTGGCTCACTTGGTTGAGATGATTACTTAGACACTTGCTGATCCAGGGATAATGACCTTCTCTTTCATTGGAGTCCCTTATTTTTATAGAATAGAAGCATCCTGGCCATGGAAGAAGAACTGAACTGAGAGTCGGCAATACTAATCTCAGTTCTAATCCCAAATTCAGAAATGAGATGTTGAAGTCACCTTTGGGTCTTAATCCTATTTCTGAAAAATAAAGAGTGCTAGACTAGACAATATTTAAAGATCTTTTCAGGGTCAACATTAGCTAGTTCCTGGTTCTGCCAAGTAAGGTAACAGAGAGAGGAAAAGGCTGAAAACAGATGGGATACCACAGCTATAACTCTAGATCTGTTTTCGGCAGCAGGGTCCTTACAGAATGTAGTAGGTAGTTAACTACAATGGGCAAAGCAGAGAGCTAGGTACTAAAGAAGAATACAAAGAAAATAGAAATTTTTGTTTGGGGGGGAAATGTGTAGTTCAAATAAAATTAAAGGTCATACGTGAGCCCTTTTTCCCTTGGCATGTAATAGCCAGAGCCACTTCTCTGGCTTCAGAGAAAGTATGTCACCCTCTGAAGAATATTTGGCGGCAGCGAGTCTGTGGACAATATCTTGTAGTGCATGATGTCCTCACAGAAAAAGCAGTTGCTTTGATCTTTGGTGTCATTTGCCAGGTTGTGCCTATTACGAGAGGATAACTGTCACATTACACAGTTTATACAGCTCTCTGCTTCCACTCTTATGTTCAACATTCTTTTGGGCACATGAAACTTTGTGGAAATTATGACCTTGGTTTAAAATAAACTGAATCTTTTGAGGTCTGTTGATCATCCATAAAAAGATAAATATCTTTAAACATAGATTCTCTGTGGAAAATAATAATTGCAAACCTTTAATGAACACTTAACACCTGTCAGGCACTGTGTTCATTACTTTTCCTGGATTATCAAAGTTTTTATTTAAACAGCCAGCCCCATGAAGTATGTACTATTATTATCCTTATTTTACAGATAAAAGAACTGAGGCTTAGGCACATTTAAGTAACTAATCAAGTCACAATTAGTTGACTACAGAATCAGGATGTAAACCAGCAGTCTGACTTTAGCATCCACACTCTTATCTAGGACACGATAACTTCTTGTGAAGTTTAGAACTCTTAGCACTTTGTTGCAGGAACAGAAAGCAGACATAACTACTGTCACCATATCTTCCACCCTGAAAAAGTTTGCTTTCACCCTTAACTACTAGTGAGAGTCTCTCCAGGGAAGGCCCCAAACAGCTCGTGTGAAAAGAATTGCTCTTTGTGTAGATATATTTGTAATTTTAACATCACTTGCTTACTCAGTAGCAGATTGCAGAACTTTGTTTTATCACTTTCATCCTACAGGACAGGATGGTAACATTTGTGATATATGAATAATATTTGGCTGTGAGTAATCATTTTCTTCCTTTATATCAGAATATTTGGGGGTTTTGGTAGATTAAAACAAACAAACAAAAAACAACACTACTGAGCCCTAGGTGAATTGTTAACAATCAAATGGATAAAAGCTAATTGGTCAAATCAACAATTTGAAACTATGAACTGGCTGAAAATAGCAACCTTTCCAAATGACAGTTTTAATGCAGTAACTTTAGTGCCGCCACAAAGTACATGAGCAACTTTCTACGCACCTGCCATTTATCAGGATGGGGGACGCTGATGAAAAGGAGGACAGTGACTTATTAATACTTAATTTTTGTGTGTGTGTGAGCTATTATGTGTTAGGCCATGTGCTAAAAGCTTTACTTATATGATCTAATTTCTCATAGTGCTCATGGAATGATGTGCGACAGTTCTGCCCCCCACATTGCAGATGAGGAAACAAACTTGGGGAGGTTACCCAAGGCCACTCAGGTATGAAGTGGTAGGTGGAGTTTGAATCTGAGTCTATCTGCCTTTGCAGTTCAAACTGGTGACCACCGCACTAATAGTATCTCCTTGTTACGCAAAAATAAGGCCTTCCACTGTGAGGTTCCCTTCTTCCCGTACTCTTGAGTCTGGATGATGGGCTCCCACAAATTTTAAGGTAATCAGGGTTTGAAGCTGCTGGACAGCTTTTAAAAAAATTACTCAAAGATTGCATATTTAAAAAATAAAAGTACCCCTTTTCCTTCTCACAAATACTAGCATTATCTCCATCTTGCCTTTTTCTTTTCATAGTTCTATGGGACAGACTTAAGCAGAAAGCTACCTCCTGCAAACCTTTTTTATTTTTTAAAAATATTATGATACATCCTGGTGTGAAAATAGGAGACACTGTCACTTAATTTGAGCTTCTTTAGAGAAAGTAGCAAATGAATTCGATACCATTTCACTTTGTAGGAGGAAAGGACACGTCTCTGTTATTCTGTGATGAATCTAATGATAAAATCTAGATAGAGCCAGATATATGTTTTGTTAACATTTTTATTGCTACGTGCTCCCAATACAACAAACAGCATCAGTAGTGTACACTTTGATAAAAAGGAATTTTTAGCTTAGTAGAAAAGAAAGCTCGAAGGTCAGAAGTATAACAAATATGTACATCTTTATGGGAGGTGTACGTGTGTGACCACCTTTCTCTATATTCCCCTGTGGACCAGACATATGCACATACAAGCAAACTAGAGAGAATTTTATTCTAGGGAAATTTTTAGGAAAAAAAAATGACTTCTATTTAAGGCTCAGGAATTGTTTTAATATCTAGAATTCAACTAATTCATTTGACCTTCAAAATTCTTGCACAAAGTAGCAGCGATTCTTTAGAGGTATAGAGTCAATAGGTTAGGCTGTTAGTTTACAATGATTAAAATGCAGAAGTCCTTGCACATTCTGCGCTTTGAGAGGCTAACACATCCACATTTTAGTTTGCATAATATATTCTTAGACAGTTCAGATACTGATCTCAAAAACGTTATGCTGATGACACATTTTTTTCTGTTTTAAGTATAAGTCATGAAGTATTTATGTCTTTCACATACTTTAAAAAATGTTTCTAATTCACTATTTTATTAAACAGCTAGGTGAGCTCATACTTTTTCATGTTTCCTTGAATGGGAACAAGTCGTTGACTTTGTATCAACTACATTAAAATTGCAAAACATTTGAATAACATCAAATTTGTTTAATTTTAGCTCTTTGAGTTGGCAGTGGTAGTTCACTTAAATTTCTCCTCTATGCACAAAGCAAAACCTCTAATTATGTCTCTCTAGCTTACCAAAATACGTCATTGATATTAGCGTAAATATTTAGTACATAAAAATACTATCGAGAAAAAAATCAACTTTTAATAAATATCTTCAGTTCTGAATTCTATATACAAGTACTTTACATCTACTCCCTGGGGAGAGCATTTCTGGCTTCACTGTGAGCAAGGTGATCACTGACATAAATTACTAGCACATTATTGCAGTCAGATGCATTGTGGTTGTGAACATTTGGGTATGAGCCATGCAGAAAATAAATATTTCAATTATTGACAAGTGCTTTCTGGTACCTGCTTCCAAAGCCCTACTCGGTGCCAATTTTAGTTCAATGATACTTTTCTCAGCTACCAACATACAAACAAGTTATCCCAAAACATTTTTCCTTTGTGATTATTACAGTACATCAAGTATAACTATTTGTATATATCAACAATGGGAAAACAAACAAAAATAAAACAAAACCCACAAAAGAATAGCATCTCAATGGCATCTCAATGGTGCCAACTGAGGTCCTAATAAGAGCGCCGCAGTTTTGTCTTACATAGGCTCATTTACTGTTTTCAGTTTCCTGTGACTATTAAGACACCAATCTGATTAATTATAAGAATGGAAGGAAACAGGTAAGCTGAGATCTGTTTATCTGCAGTTTCCTTTTTCTATAATTTAGGTAGCACATTGTTGACTCAACAAAGCCCTCCATATCGTCAGTAGCTGTTATTCTAACTTCTTCGTAATATTCTGCTTGAAATTCAACCTATAGAATTTCGAATAAGGCAATACTCAATGACAGGCACCTAGAACATCCAGAAATGTAGTATAGTAAACAATCATTTGAGAACACATCTCTTAAAATAATACTGATTTCTGCAATATACATTATTTACACAATAGCTGCAAATTTGCTCATACAATATTTCTAATATAGATAAATAGGAATACCTAAAAATTCTTTACTCCATTTCCAAAATTTCTTGTTAAAGTGTAAACCATTGGCATCTCTTTTTTATTTTTACTGTAACATTTTAAAAACAAAAAATCAACTGATATGCACAATTGGTCCCAGTCCCTTTTCTACTTTAGAGAGTGACCAACAACCCTTAGTAACTTTCTTTCTTTCTATTAATAATCTTTGGTGCTTTCTTCCAATGAATTCTGGTAAACAAGTCGATGCAGAACAAAGGGAGGATGAAAGCAACTAGAAAGTGAACCAGCACTTTTTGTTCTTCCACTTACAGATGCAATGAGTTGATGACCTATGGAAATTTCCACTTTAAACAAGCTGTGTGCACCATGAGGAGAGGGAGGTTGTCCAGGTTTTCCTCTGATTTCTAGCCTTTTAGGTTCACTTTCTCATCTTTCTAAGGTGGATGATCTTATTGGACGTCTTTTGTCAATAATCTTTTCAGCTTTCTTTGAGGTTCTTGCCTGAGAAGAAGCACCTATTGAATCACCGACTGCCGAGGAGACAGCGGCAGCCATGTGTGGAGCTGAACTGAAGTGGCCCCTCTTGGTGGGTGGGGAGGATGGTCCTGAGACCAGTCTCAGAGTCTTACTTCCTGCTTGCTGAGCTCTCCGCTGGGGGAAGTTAGCACCATCAGCTTTACCCTTTGGCCTGAAAGCAGCATATACATGTGGACCTTCCACTGGAGAGATGCCACTCAAAGATTTCTTCTCAGGAGGGGTCTCTGAATGGTAAGGAACCAAAACTGTAGGCATCACTAGAGATGGAGGAAGGTCACTAGGGTTAAAGATAGCATCATCATGAGTTTCAGCAGCTTCTAGAAGGTACGGTGGTGGCAGGGTACTACTGCGCTTGCTACATGACTCACAACATAACTTGTTGTAACCCGGTATGGAGCAGTATCGTGCCAACACCTCCATTTGACAGAATATGGACTTGTCTCCCAAACATGGCTCTTCTGCAAAAATGTAAAGAAAAGAAAGTAGTACATAATATAAACATAAAATAAAAGGAGAAAAGATATTAAAATTGTTAATGAATATAAAAAGAATAAAAATCTAAATGAAAGCTGACATCAATGACAGTTGTCCACATGAGCCTTTGCATTAAAAATGTGAACGTCAGGATGAATTCATGGAAATAAGTAGTTCTTTACCTATGAAGTACTTGGGATGAGCACCATTTTAATAACTATCATGGGTCTTCTGAACACCATTTTTTTTTCTGAAGTAGAAACATATATTAGGTTTTAGAATAAGAAGATAGGATTCATTTTACCCCAAACATTTTTAGGATACAAAGGGGCATCTGTTTTTTTATTGTATATTATTTCTGGCTTTATACTGGGGTAGCCTCTACATTAAATTTAGATTTAAAATAAAAATAAACACTAAAGACTTGATGGAAAAAAATAAATCTTAAAAATATATTATCAAAAGAAAAATGAAAACATTACTTTTTTTGGGGGGGGGGGGGAGCCCAGTAAAGGGACCCCAATTGTATATTATTTCTGGCTTTATACTGGGGTAGCCTCTACATTAAATTTAGATTTAAAATAAAAATAAACACTAAAGACTTGATGGAAAAAAATAAATCTTAAAAATATATTATCAAAAGAAAAATGAAAACATTACTTTTTTTGGGGGGGGGGGGGGACCAGTAAAGGGATCCCAACCCTTGGCGTGGTGTCGCCCGCACTGCGCTCAGCCAGTGAGCGCACTGCCAGCCCTATATAGGATCCGAACCCACGGCCTCGGCGCTCCCAGCACCACACTCTCCCGAGTGAGCCACGGGGCCGGCCCCAAAACATCACTTTGATTAAAAGAATATTCTCCAGCTTGAATGCAATAGCTTCATGTTTACCACTGAATGTTAACCATGTTCTGTGTTATTTGTAACCACAAATTTGGGTGACATGTGCCAACTTTCTTATGAATAATTCATGGTTCTTTAATTTCATTGAATTGATGGCATTTTATGTTTAAAGAATACTAAAGTGACAGTCATAAAACACTTGTTGTGTATGTACATACTATTTTTATCAATTTAAAATTTTACTGATTGCAGGTTATAAGAACCAAAAAATCCAAATACTGAACTCATAAAAATGTGAATTTGTACTTATTTCAGTTATTCCAAGGCATACCCAATGGAACGGAGCCATATCCCATGGCTCTCTGACACGTGGAGCCAATGTGGCGAGTAGCATCCCCATAGATGTGCAACACAGAAATACTGATCCGGTGTCCAATTAACAAATGCAAAGAACTGTCGATTGTGGCATTCATGCAACAGAATTACTTAAAATATCATGTATTATTTAGTACTACTATATTGCTAGGTAAGGAATCTGCTGTATAACTCGCCAAAGAAATCAAAGAATCCTTTTTCTTTTTTTTTTCCTTTTTTTTTTTTTTTTTTACTGACCGGTACGGGATCACAACCCTCGGTGTCGCGCCCGTACCGGGGACTGGCAATGGGATCACAACCCTCGGTGTTGCGCCCGCGCCACGCTCAGCCAGTGAGCGGGAACCAGTCACCACATGGGATCCGAACCCTCGATGGGAGCGCCACCGCGCTCCCAAGCGGCGTACTCTCCAGTGCGCCACCGGGCCAGCCCGGCCCAAGAAGAATCTTTTTTCTAAAGCTAAAAAAAAGGAATAAAGGAGGTCAGTTGGCAAAACCTATCGAGGACTAAAATGACCACCTTTGTTAGAGCTGTAATACTATGTCCACTTCCCAAATTGTGGAAGGACTCATGTTTGCTTGACATTTATAGTCCTATTAGACAGTATGATGTATCTGAATATTTCATATTGACCAAGGTCATTATCTAATCATGTTATGAATGCCTGAGAATTACATGAATGGGTTTCACCTCAACTATCAATTCCTTATCATTTGTGAATTACCTTTTCTATGCCAATATGTTAAAATAAGACAATTTCTTATGCCTGTATGTTTAAGGCTCTAGGCCCTAGGATGAGAGGACCTTATTTGACCCTGTACTGTCCTTTTCCTCTGACCCCTTGCACTCACCACCCCTGTTCTGAGGTGTGAATATTCTCTCTGCATTAGAGAAGGAGTCCGTGTGAGAGCCTCCTGTTTCCAAGTGGGAGCCCTTTGGCATTGCACAGCCCTGTTCATAGCCTGGGTCTCATCAGGGCCACAATACGCTCTTGTGGGGAGGAGGAAGAGGGAGAGATATTCAGAGAAAGAACAAATACAAGCAAAGAAAGACATGAGTGTTATGGAAATTTGCTTAGGAATAGATGAGAAGGGCTTAAAGGCAAACAATTAAATAGTACAATCAAAATGGGACTTATGATATGGAGTCACATGACAAAATCAATCATTAAAATTAAGGAAACTTTTCAGCCTTCTCACTCCAGCCCTAAATAATCATAAGAAGTTTCAAGAAAAGAGTTTTACAGTCTCAAATGGATATTTGATTCTAATAGCTGTTTTAGACTCTGATGGGAAGTATTAGTTATCTGATTAAAATATGGTAGAAATATAAAAGGTCTTTTAGGACTCTTAGAATTGGCCTTTGGGCCTAGAGTTCAGAGCAGCACAGCAGCTAAAAGGAATGTGGAATCACTAGCATGGTTATGCTATCTTACCAGCACCTTGGTTTTATAATGAAAATATTTTCTTCTGGATAAAGGAGGAGAATAAAGCAAATTCTTGCTGATAATTGGGCACATTTGCAGAAATGCATAGCTCTACCGGCTTTTAAGTTCAATAAAGCTTAATCACAAAGTGGTTACCCTTCTGACACTAATGACTACATAAGAATAAAATATGACGACAGTAAGCTTTAATGCTTCTAACCGGGTAAAGCTTGTTCTTTTGGCTTTGACTTGTGTTTTGAGCTTTCAAATATACTTTCCAAAATAAAATGATTAAATATATAAGTCCTATGTCTCCCCCTCATGGTCATACTTGTTCTTGCCACCACACATTTCAAATAAAAATTTATAATGAAACAATTTATAAGGTTTAAAGACTTGAAGCTTGAAATTTCTTCAAAAAATAAAACACTTGATAAGATAGTGCCTTGTCAATTTACTTGAATAAAATAAAGTGCCATTCAGCATATGTCAATATTCAATCAGTGGCTTACTTATGGTGTTGCAGGCCAAGGAAAAAACAATTTCTTTGGTCCTGAGTGTTATCAGTATGTCGAAGCAATGTCCACAGTTGTCATTAGGCATGGAGTTAGGAGAACTGCATGTGAGAGGAAGGCTATGGTGGGCTGTGGTGGAGGATGGATGAGTCAGGAAAGGAAGGGAGGGAGAGAAAGTGTGAGACAAGGAAGAGAAAGTGAGGCAGTCAGAAAGAGAGAGAGAGACATTGGGTAGAGAGAGTGAAACAGGAAGAGCAAAAGACAGGGTAGTGGAGGGGACACGAAGAGAGAAAGAGATGGGGGAGAAAGAGACAGACACGGGGAGTAAAACAGAGATGAAAGAGTAGAGACCAGTGTGCTGGGAGAAAGAGAGAAAGAAGGTGAGTGCTATGGTCTGAGTGTCTGTGTCCTCCCAAAATTCATATGTGGAAATCTAACCCCCAAAGTGATGGTATTAAGAGGGGAGGCCTTTGGGAGGTGACTAGGTCATGAGTGAAGAGCCCTCATAAATGGGATTAGTGCCCTGACAGAAGAGGCTCCAGGAGCTCCCTGGCCCCTTCCACCACGTGAGCACAAACCAACAAGGCACCATCTATGAAGCCCTCACCAGACACTGAATCTGCCAGGGCCTTGATCTTGGACTGCCTGGCCTCCAAAATTGTATTTTTTTTTAAAAATAAATTATCCAGTCTAAGGTATTTTGTTATAACAGCCCAAAGAGACTAAAGCAGTGGAGGAGACAAGAGACAGGGAGAGACAGAGGGGCTGGGGAGATGGAGAGACAGAGAGAGACACGGAGTGGGAGCGGCAGGGAGAGGCATGGGAGAGAGAGACGAAGAGAGAAGAGCTAGGAGGTAGCGTTAGTGACACTGAGAGGGAGAGGCAGGGAAAGCAAGAAGAGAGAGTGAGGCTGAAATAGTACGTGTGACAGACACAGAGAAAGTCACTGGCATTCAGACAGCAAAAGACAGCATGTCAGAGACAGGGGGCAAGAGAGACATGGAAAATAAGAGAGAGACAAAGGAGAGAAGATGGAGACATGGAATGAGACAGGGAGGGACAGAGGCAGATGTCAACAGAGAAAGCGACAGAAAAAAGGGGGCAGAAGGAGACAGTGAAAGTGACTGAAAGCATCTCATATATTTAGTTTGTTTTAACAAAGCAAATCCACTTATATTTTAAAATAAGGAAAAATTACTCTGGTTTTGCAATACAGCAAATTGGTAGGTCAGGTAAGTGATAATTATAGCATATGCACAAGGTGTTTATTTGGAAATCATCATGTATATGATGGACAGTAATTGTAAATGTCTTTAGAGTTGAGTGACATTTATTGTCCGAATGTCTAAATTGAGTAATTTTAGCAATATATTTCAAAACCATCTGCAATATTATGCCTTTTACAATGATATGAAGTTTAGTTAAAGAATATAACAGAGAAAAATAATTAGTCCTGCCTAGAAACACAAATTGACTTCATAAATGCCACAACCCTCACCCTAGTGTCACCAGCTAATAGGAAGGGCAGGGTCACGGAGGTTATAATAATTCAACTCTGTGAGACATTTCCTCAAATACTCATCTTAAAGAACCATATTAGGCTAACATTTGGAGGGTGTTTCCCTTTAGTTATTTCTCAATAAGCAAATAAAATCCTAGAGCTTACCCTGAAAGGAAAGTCTGCTTTTTGAATTTTAAAAACATCATCAGAGCAGTGAAATCAATCAGTGTCACACCTACCATTACAGGGGGGCAGCTGACAGGCTCTGACTGACTCGGGCTTTTCTCCATCGCAATGGTCTCCAGCTCTGCAGAGGACCTGTCTCACCTCTGTTCCTTCACCACAGGTCACTGAACACTACAGAAACAAAGGGCTGCCATTACAGATGTTCACTCCACCAAGACCGTGCACAGGTACTCACACACGTGCTCACACCCGTGCTCACACCCACAGAGCTCTGCAGTTCTTACTGTGTTGAGACGGTGCTGCACAGTGGTTTTGAAGACAGTGAATCCTGAGCTTTTACCTGGCTTCAGCATTTACCAGCCCAGGCTCTTTGCTTTCTCTCTAAGAGCCTCCGCCTCCTCATCTGGAAAGCCGGAATAACAATACTTGCCTCACAGGACTGTTGTAGGACTAAATAAAGGCAAAAGGAGCAATGCGTGCAAAGCAGCAGCACAATGCCCAGCACTGAGGAAACATCCCATGAAAAAGAAGCCGTCACTATGACGACGGCAGTACCTGCTGGAGTTCCTAAAATCAGCCGCTGTGCCTGTTTTCTGGGAGCAGATCAAGGCACTCCGCTCCCCACTCCTTCATCTTCCTTTCAGATGGCAGAGTTTGCTGACATGCTACTTTGGTTAACTCAACCTCTTTGGAATGATTACTCTATTCCATCAGTTCATTTCTCTAATGAAGGGGCTTATTGCTCTAAAACAAACCCCAGAATCTTCCATGCTATTGATGTAGGTAGGAGCTGTGAAAAAGGGACCTCTGTTTCCCGACTCTGAGGAGAAATGGGACATGAGACATCTTCACTGTCCTGTACGTGACCTTCACTTGCCTGTTCCTTCCTTCCAGGCCCTACTCTCTACTTTTTCATTCATTCTGTATCTGCTTTTTGATGCCCTTTCCTCCTATAAATTCTTCTCATATGACCCCATGATTCTTTATTTTGAGTCTTTAGAAATACCAAAGACAGGTGGTAACTGTACAGGCAAGGTGACACTGAGTCAGCCAGTCACCAAACTAACATCATCTGGGCAGGGGCCATATGCCTGGCACTGCCTGGTGCTGGGGAAGCAGAGTGCACTGCTTTTAGACATGTGAGGACTAGTGGCAAGCACAGACTCAAAGACAGGAGTTACAATACTCAGCCACGAGCAGCACACTAAAGAAAGGTTAGCTGTGCTCCCTTCCAAATGCACAGGAGCGACTGCCAGGAAAGTCACCTCCAGGAAGGTGGTAATTGGACTGTGGAGATGAGTCTTGCTGGATGAGGGGGAGATTGTCAGAGAGGAGGAGGGGACAGCGCGAGCCAGCCAGAAGGCAGGAGGCTCCAACAAGCATGGTCTGTTTGGAGCAGTGAGGAGTTTACTCAAACTGGCACAAAGAGTTGGAATGAAGAAAGATAAAATAAGAGGAATTAGGGTAGAATGAAAAAAGACAAAAGAAGAGGAGTTAGGGCAGTGCCAAACAGGGCAGAGCCCTGCATTCAGTGTCAGGTGTTTGGAATTTATCCTGAAGGAATAGGGGAGTCAACAAAGATATTAGACAGAAGACCAGTCACCTTTCAGACTCCTCTATGTCACAACTCATCTTAAATGCAAATGTTATTTTAAAGTATTAATTTTTCCTAACACCTCCAGGTGATTACAAAACATGTAACAGCTCACACAAAGCCTACCTGGTGTCGAAGCCAAATTACAGTATGCTACACACGCTCACACACACACCTTACACCATACCCACCTCATTCCAGGGCCCTGTTTTCCACTGGGCCGGGCAGGGCACTCTGTTACAGGGCCGGCGGCTCTCAGGACGGTCACCCAGGCAGTACTTGCTGTGCACAGAGCGGTTGGTGCCATCGTGGAGGGGCTGAAGGCAGCGCACAGTGCGAAGTTGATAGCCGGAACTCCCGCAGGTTTTGGTGCAGTGCTCCCACTCTTCCGCTACCCAGCTGTGGGAGCAGGGGGGTAAGATTGAACACTGTCACTGGGAGGTGTCGTGTGCGCATTCCTGCAAAGCCTAGACTCTTCTGCTCTCTGAGTGACTTGCAACTTAGTGGGGCACGCCGCAGATCCAGACTTGGTTTCAGAAAGATACATGCATCATACAACTGTCGGACAATAATAGGCCTGACACTTCCATTTTAATGCCCTCCTATATTTTCTGCCTTCTCCTGAAAACTTCTCCTTTCCTAAAGGATGATCTAGAGAGGGTTTCTGAAACCCGTCTTTACGGTTTTCCTATTGGGTTCAGGCATGAAGGTGGTTTTCAAAAATAGCACCAACTCACTAATATTGCTAAATGGTGTCAAACATCCGAAAAATGAAGAAAAAAAGAAATCCATCTGATACTTGCTATGAAAAACTGACTTGGTTGCTGCTACTTTTTCATAAAACCTGTAGAGTTTACTCATGTTTTAATATTTCAACTGAGATGACTGTTTAACTTCTACAGTTGTTGCTGTGAAGACTGCCTGACGTATCTGTTCTGCTTGGATAATTCAGTTATTCTTATTGGCCCTTACTGGGCCTGACAAAGAGGTAAAGGTAGTTTGTACCCAGGGCTGGGTAGAAAGGGCTCCCACAAGTGCACCTGATAGAAATATTTCCAGAGAGACATTTTCAAAAAGATTTCCCATGGGACATTTCCAAATTCTAGTGTCAATGTTGATGCTCTAAGCACTCTCCAAATCAGTCGTAAATAATATATTTTGGACAGTTCTCTGTTACATATGGTTACTGAGTCCTAAAGGGCTGTCACCATTGATTCTATCTGGTAATCAGAAGTGTCTATATTTATGAACTGTATGCCTCATATAATATTTGCCTTTAAATAAGAGTCACTACTGAGGTCTTCAAAATTGAGCAAAACTCATTAGTCTAGCCATCACAATACATTTTATTGCCAGTTTGACATACTACAGCAGACTTAAACTATGAATACCAAAGACCACCGAAATTCTAGCATGATTATATTTTGGTGCCTCATATATGTGGAAAGAAAAAAAAAATGCAGAGGGAAAGTAACTTTGGAAAAGATGAGTAAATGGCATGCCTCAATTACATACTGACTGATTAACTAGATAAAAGGGAGGGGGGAGCAGAAGAAAAAAACTCAAAAGAAGTAATGCATGAAAAAGGAAATAATGTTTAATAACCTAAAAATGATAAAAGTATATTGCATCTGTGAAATAAGAATCCAATGCCTTGAAAAATACTTAATGAACAAAACAGAGCTCCCAGGTATTAATTATACAATAACAAAAATGAGAAATTCAGCAAGTGGAACAATGAAAAAGCCAAACTACAAAATGCCCTAAAGAAAGATAACTGAAAAACATACAGGGAATTTTTCAAAGAAACATATAAGAAAATCTCCAAGAGATGAAAGTTATTGTTTTTATGTTTTAAAAAGTCTGCAAGTGTCATTTACAACAACATGGATGAAACTGGAAGACATTATGCTAAGTGAAATAAGCCAGGCACATAAAGACAAGTACTGCATGATTTCACTTATGTGTGGAATTTTTAAAAGTTGAATTCATAGAAATAGAGAGCAGAATAGTGGTAACCAGAGGCTGTTTGGTGGTGGGGGTGGGGTGGGGTGACGATTTGGGAGAGGATGGAAAAATGTTGGTCAAAGTGTAAGAAGTTACAACTAGACGGAATATTTTTGAGATCTATTGCACAGCATGGTGACTATAGTTAATAATAATGTAATGTATACTTCAAAATTGCTGAGAGCAGTTTTTATATGTTTGCACTACACACACAAAACATAAAAATGTCAGGAGGATGTGTTAGTTTGATTTACTCATTCCATAATATATACATATATCAAAACATCACATTGTACACCATAAATATACAAGATTATTATTAGTCAATTTAAAAAAGATCACAATAGATGAGGAAAGAGAAGCACCATGGCAATTTTACCACCATGAAATTTCAGAACACTGAAAACAAAAATAAAATCTTATAAACTTTGAAAGACAAACAAAAACAGGCTATGTAGAAAAAATGAGAATCAGAATGGCAACTAACTTTTCAACAGCAACACTCAGGTATAGAAAATAATGGAACAACATTTTCAAGATTCTGAGGCAAAATAAATTAGAGTTTGGCATTGTATACGTATGTGTGTGTCTCCAAATGATCAGGAGTGAGAGAGAAGAAAGATTTCCTCATAATCTTACACTTTAACCTCTTATGACTTTTCTTAGGTGGTCTAAGAATTTAATTCTTATATGAAAATTTTACTTTGTATAGATTTTTTTTCATGAAACTGCTGGACGACGGGACCTACTGGAATGAATGAACGAATTAAGAGGTAAGAAGACAACATCTGGGCCGGCCCGGTGGCGCACTGCTACGGTGCGCCACTTGGGAGCGCGGCGGCGCTCCCGCCGAGGGTTCGGATCCCACATACAGACCGGTTCCCGCTCACTGGCTGAGCGAGGGGCGGGCGCAGCACCAAGGGTTGCGATCCCGTTGCCGGTCCCGGTCCGGTGCGGGCGCGACACTGAGGGTTGCAGTCCGTTGCTGGACACGAAGAAAGACAAAAAGGAAAAAAAAAAAAAAAAAAGAAGACAACATCTGCAGGAGATAAGAGATCCTGTACAAGAGAGAGTGGGAATCTCTAGGAGGAGGGTGAAAAGAAACCCCAGGATCATAGCTGGGTCAAAGTCCAGACTCGAGCTGGAACACACAGAACTCTCTGCTAAGAACTCTTCTGTCTCCATGGAGATGAAAGTGACAGAACACTTGAGTGTTGAATATTAGGAGGGGATTGACACTTAGGATAGAAAGAGAGTTTGGGGATGAATTAGTGAAAAGCAGTAGAAAACCAAACGCAAAAAAAATCAAGACATTCATTTACTCGAAAAGAAACAAAGTTCTAGAAGAAAGGAAATATAATCAGAACATGCTATGGGACTCAGCTATTAAGAGAGACACATGTTAAAATAATATAAACCATGAATATTAACATGAGTAAAAGGCATGTAAGCTGACTACTGGCAGTACTGGGGGAGGAAAAATTGTGGCCGCTGGGCGTGCATTTGGGGAGGGGTCATAGAAAAATGCTAAACCCTCACATTCTGCGGTGGAACTTCAGTATACAATATCTAACTCCCCAGGTCCACCCCAAAATTCAAGGAGTAGAAGCAAAAACATTTTACTTAGAGAGATGGAAACAAGTAATTACCAAATATCAAAAGAAACACAACAGCTAAAAATGGTTGTTTTTCAGGAGCAGGAAAATGATGAGAGGCAGGGAACTACAGCTTTATATAATTCCTATGAAATGATTTGACTATTTAAACCAGGTGCAGGCACAGCTTTGACTAAAAATAAAACTAAAACTGAAAAGAGCTAAAGACATTTAAACCCCTATTTTGACCTCAGGACATAATAGTTAAAGTAAAGGCTTACAGTGGATGTGTGCACTCTTGAATATTGCACATTCGTCTAATAGGTTTCGGCTTTTTGTTGGCTTCACAGAAGCTGCGATGAACCATTTTATTATCACTTTTCCTACGGCATCCATATTTAGTGTACTGGAAACCTGGAAAAGGAAATAAATTTCTTTGGACTTAATTACTTACTCATGCTATCAGGTATTGAATTACTTATTAATTAATTCATACATTCATTCATTTGATAAATAAATATTTTTGAGTGCATACAATAAGCCAGGTATTGTGATAGGTGCTGGAAGTCCCAAAGTGAATTAACAAAAATCCTTATCCTCTCAGAGCCTACAATTTAATAAATATTACAGATTATTAAGCAGCAACTGTACTCTTATTAATGAACTAGACTCTGAATAAACACAGACAAGTGTGAGAAACAGATATGAAAACCACTGTGACAATGGCTTGTGACATAGGCTTTTATAGGCTATGTAAATAACTTACTGTAAAGGGCACCAAAGGAACACAGAGGGAAAGGTCTCTGACAGCCAGAGAAGGGTAGGGAAAGCTTACAAGATCAGCACTTTCTTGAGCGGAATCTTGAAGTTCAAACAGTATTGGGTAAAGCAAATGAAGCAGAATTAGACTCTACACAAAGAAAATAACATATAGAAAACTGCAAGTCCTTCGTATGGCTGAAGTATCATGTGTGAAAAGGGCAGGAGACAGGAAAGGATCAGATCTTGAAAGCCTTGCGTGCCAGACAAGTGTTTGGACATTATCCTGAGGACACAGGGAGTTACTGAAGGGGGTCTCCCAACCACCAACTTTGACATTTGTAATTATATATATGTTTTGGGGGGAATAATTTCAAACCTACCTATAAAAAAGTTGCAAGGAAAGTACAATGAACATTTGTATATCTTGCATCTAGATTAATCTTTTGTTACCATGCCACCACATTTGCCATATTTCTTTATATATACTGATATATATTCGTTTGTTGAACCCTTTTATGGTAAGTTGCAGATATCCTGTTCCTTTACTCCTAAATATTTCAGCACATATTTCATAATAAGTAAATTCTCTTATATAACTACAATATAATTCTTAAAATCAGGAAATTTAACACAGATATTATGCTACTATATAATATACAGACCATATTCAAAATTTTCAGCCATCCTTATAACTGTTCTTTATAGTAATGCTTTTCCAATCAAGGATCATGTGTTGCATTTAACTGTCTTGTCTCTTTAGCCTCCATCAATAAGAAATATCTGAACCTCTTTTTGTCTTTCTTGACTTTTAATATTTTTGAAGTGTACAAGCCAGTTGCTTTGTAAAATGTCTCACAATTTGGATTTGATTAATTATCTCCTAATGATGAGATTCAGGTTATTCACTTTTGGCAAGAATAGCACATAAAATGATGTGTGTCTTCAGGGCAGCACATTAGGAGATTGGAGGAATTTAATCAGGAAAACAATATAATGCCACTCATTCATTCATTCATTGACGCATGCATTTATTCAAGAAAGATTACCCTGGAAATAAAGGAAGAGAAGAAAATCAAAGTTAAGTGACTAGTTAAGAGGCTGTTGCAATAATCTTTCTTTCCAAAATAGTGAAGGAAGCCTGGTGAGGAAGGAATAGGTATGGTACATATGAGGACGATGTGTCTGACAAAGCCTGATGTACCAAGCAGATGTTGAGAGTACAGCAGAAGGCAGGATCCAAACTAAACAAGCATCAGCTAGAGTATCATTTAAAATAATTAACTAAACATATATTATGCACTCTACCAAAAACAACACACTCACTTTAGAAATATATCTTTGAACTTAAAAATTATAAAGTAAATGGTTTATTCAGGCATTCCCAACTATGAACAATTTTTTGGATCTCCATTATTCACTGTCTTTTTTGTGACAGCCCCTCACCTTCTGCTCACTGGGAAGAAATTTTTCTAGGCCAGCTTGGTACTGGAGCACTTGTTGTTCAGAACTAGAGGAATGGATGATGGGAGAAATTGAGAAACACTAATTCCAGCTTAATGGATTTACTCTGGATAGGGCAGAGAGGCAGCACTGAGTAGGCAGTAAGAGTGTGTACTCAGAAGCCAGGCTACCTGGGTTTGAATCCTACAGTCTGGGGCAAATTACAGGTCTTCCCTGTGCTTCAGTTTCACCATCAGTACGACAGAGATAATGAGAGTACCAATCTCAGAGGGCCATTGTGAGTATTCATGCATTGATACAGACAGCATTTAGAACAGCGTCTGGTTCCAAATACAAAGCATAGTCAGCTACATAGTTATATGTAACTAATAGCTCTTATTATTAACATGGATAGAAATGTATAGATATGGAAAGTGAAAATGGAAAAGAAAGGTGAGAACCAGAACACACTAAATTTGGGAGAGTCCTGGAGTTTTGAAAGAGTAAAGTGATTAAGGGCATCACTGCAGTGAATGCAAGACATAAAGAACATGAGAGAAAATGGCAAGAGAATTTTAAGTTCTACCTTAAAATCAATGGAATCCTACCCCTTGCTGAGTCTGAGATTCCAGTAAAAATATTTTGTCTTCATTTTTTGGTTCTTTTGTTTGGTGTTTCTCAGATTGTGGCCTCAATTAGAGACAGTCCTTAAGGTAGAAGCAAGATTGGCTTTTATATGAGTTACATATTAATATAATAAATGTTCAATTGTTACCTCCACCACAGGGTTTGGAACACTGAGACCAGCTCTTCAAAGCCCACTCAAAAGTATCTAATTCTTCCTGGATGACATTGTTGCTGTGGATCGTAGGTACAGAGTCTTCATGGATGATGTACTTATACGTCAGGCTAGAGCGGGTGTCATTCTCCTGAGGTATAATCTAACATGCACATGAAATCGATATGTAAGTCACCTGAGGGTTTTAAATTTTGAGTAAGAAGTTATAAATATTTCATCGTATTGCTCTTACTAAAACTGGAAAACTTTCAAGTAGTTTCTAAAATATGGTTTTGTTTCTATCCAGTAAAGTGCAAGTGTACCCTGGTTAAGAATAAAATGCAAATATATAATACTTTGAATAAATAAAAAAAATACACTGAGGAGGAAGAGTTTGATTATAAAAACAAATTCTTTATTAGATTCACTGTAGTTTTCCTTAAATTATACTATCTCCTTAGTGCATTTAAAAATTGTTTTTTTAAAAAATAACTGTTTTATGATGATAAAAATAATAATGTTCCCACCAGAAAATACACACATTATGGAAAAATACAAAGAAAATATAAATCATCCATAATTCTACCAAACCAGAGAAAATCAAAGTAACTTTTGTTATTTTTGGAGATTCCCTCAAAATATTTGCACTCTGTGTGTGTGTGTGTGTATGTGTGTGTAGTGCACAGACATGAATACTTTTCTGGCCTTGCTTATTTCACATAATGTGTCATGCACATTTTCCAAGATAATAAATATTCTTTGAAGACATGCTTTTAAATGTCATCACAGTCTTTAATCCTAAAGGTGTTATGTGTTATTTAACCATCTACTTATTAATGAATATTTATGTTAGTTAGCATTTGTCCCCACCTTTGTGAGGATTTCTGGTTTTCCTTAGCACACCAAAGGGTACAAACACGTTTTATAGTTCTTGTAATAGACTGCTAAATGGCCCTCCATAATAGTTAAAATAATTGTTATCTCATAATAAGAGTATATGAATGTATCCCCATTCAGCACTACATATTATGTAATTTTACTTTCATTAAGTGGATGGGAAAAAGATCATTTTTCAATTTTATTTACATAATAACCAGTAAAGTTTAATTTTCCTAAGTTTATCACTTGTATTTTGTCTACTGTGCATTGCATGATCATCAGTCCTCTTTTTTATCGGCACTTGGATATTTATTTTCTAAATAATCTATGCACTAAAGGCATTAATCCCTTTTGTAATAAGAATTGCAAATATTTTCTTAGTTTGTTATTTGCCTTTTAACTTTGTTTAGAGCAAAGCAGTTTTTAAGAAATAAAAACAAACCAAAAACCCATACATTTTAATTGACTTTCATGTCATGTTTATAGGATTGAAACAATTATACAAAGGGAGAAACATGTGCAATTCATTTGTATTTTAAACTAAACTTTTAGAAACAGCTTTTGTTTGACAATTCAAGTGATACTAGATCCGCTGGGGTGAAAGATCTGGTTAGCTGTGTTCTGTTCTCTTTTTTCCTTAGTCTTTATTTTTAAAACAGCATTAAAAATCAAGCACCAACCCTCAAACTCTAGCCACATGTCTAATTCTCTCAGCCCCAGACAGCCTAGCCACCATGTTCCGTGCTCCAAACCCGGGGGTCCAGTCTTTTACAGAGGAAAAGAAAGGCCATGATGATAGAACACTGCTTGTCCACACCCCCATCTCCTAGCTATGAATCTCCTTATATCTCTAGCCCACAGCACTCTCAGTGGTCACGTTATAACCAGATGGCAAAGCCTTGAGGGAGTCCATCACGGAGGTTAAGCATCAGATACCCGTTTGCTGGAAAAAAATGAAAGTGTAATTATATGACAGTATGTCAAAAAGTTCATGGAAAAAATGAACTACAAGATAATATGAATGAATCTTTCCATAAACTTTTAAAAGACCCATTGTATGAAAGTGAAATAGAGCTTCTGATCTCTAATCATTCACACTTAAAATAAATAAAATTTTGATTTGTACATATTTTTGCTATAAAATTAACTAATCTATGGACCAGAATGAGAGCCCAGAAATATGCCCACATAAATTTAGACAATTAATTTTGACATAAATGAAAAGGCAATTTAATAGACAAAGGACAGTCTTTCCAACAAATACGGCTGGAACAACTGGACATTGTGGGGGTTTTAAAGATATGCCCACAAGTCCCTTGATATTTTCCCCCTTAGTAAGTGAAGCTTAATTCCTCTCCCTGTCAGTGTGGGCTGGACTCAATGACTTGCTTCTAGTACAGAGAAAAACAGCAGAAGTGATGGGAAGTCACTTCCAAGATTAGGTTTAAAAAGACTGTAACTTCTGTCTTGGTTGCACTGTCTCATTTTCTCTGTCACTTGAATTGCTTGCTCTAGTGCAAGTCAGTAACAAATCATGAGGACACTTAAGCAGCCTGCCAGCCACCACACTGAAAAGCTTGGGAGCAATCTTGTGAGCCCTTTCAACAGCCATATCCCTGTACTCGGAATTAAAGTCACTTCCAGTCAAGCCTTGAGGTGACTACAGCCACAACCATCAGCAACCTCATGAAATACTTTGTGTCAGAACTAGTCAGATAAGCTGATTCCAGACACATGATCCACAGCAACTATGAGATAAATGTTGCTTATGTTTAGCCACCAAGTTTGGGGATAATTTGTTATGCAGCAATGGATAACTAATATTGATATAAATATGCAAAAATAAGAACCTAACATTTTATACAAAATTAACTCAAAATGGTTCATAAACCTAAGTAAAACTATAAAACTTTTATCAAAAACAAGTAGGAGAAAATGTTTTGATGTTGGATTAGGCAAAAAAAATTCTTCCATAATACCAAAATCTCAATCCATAAAGAAAAAAATTGATAAACTGGACTTCAGCAAAGCTAAAATATTTTGTTCCATGAAAGAAACTAAGAGAAGGAAAAGACAAGCTATGGATTGGAATTTTGCAAATCACATATTTCACAGAGAACTTATACATAGAGAGCTCCCAAAATGCAACAAAAAGAAAGAAAAAACCAATTTTCTTTAACAATGAGCAAACAATTTGAACAGACACTTCAAACAGGAAATTATTTTCAAAGGGGAAAAAAAAAGACTTAAAATTGACTGGGAAAACTTGGTTTTAGATTAGTAAAATTTTTAAAGAGACAGTCCAATAAATATTTGTATACAGAATCTAACAATACACTTCAAATTAAGTAAGTTTCTTCTGCTTTCATCCATGAGGAAGTAATGGAATTGCCTTCCTGATGTTAAATACTGTAGAACTGGACAGAATATACGAGGGAACTTTTTTTGGCAAAGGATAACGCGGCAAATGACAGTGATCCTTGTGAGAAGAGAAACAAGCCAGTTCTCTCTTCCTGACAGGTGCCAGGTTCTGGACCCTGGCACAGGGAGGAAGAGCCCACCAGGCCAAGGCCAGGACACCATGTGGTATATCAGTGAACAGCTGTCATGGGGCTGGCAGTGGGGCAGAAGTAGTGGAGGTCTGGCATGCTGATAGTGGTAGGAATTTTTATCCAGTCAGAGCAAAGAGGCCTCAGGAACACTTGAGGTACTTACTTAAAGCACTAGAAAGCCCATGCCATAAGAATAAGGACAAGATTGAAACAGACCAGCTCTAATGAAGAATAAAACCAGGCCTCAAAGAATCAGGAGGATCTGACAATAACTTAATTGCCTGCCAGAACAAAATGAAACCCCATAATGTCCAGTGTACAAGAAAAAAATAAGAAGCAAGAAAATGTGACCCATAATCAAAAAAATAAATAAATAAATAAATAAAAAGCAGCCAATAGAAACAGGCAACATGAAGACCCAGAATTTAAAGGATAAGTTAGACATAATGAGTGAGTGAACCTATAAGGGAATTTCAGTAGAGAAATAGAAATTACAACAAATGAAAACAAATGGAAATTCTAGAAAAAATGTACACCGTCTGACAAGAAAAATCTATTGGATAGGCTCAAGGACACATTGGAGATCACATAAGAATGTCAGTGAACTTAAAGAGAGCTCAAAAGAAATTATCCAATCTGAAAAACATATTTTACAAAAGATTATAAAGGATTATAGAAGCCTGAAACTTGTGGAACAATTTCAAGTGGTTTAACATACATGTAAATGCGTTCCAATAGAGAAGAGAAAGAGGAAGGAAAAAACCCAACTAACTTGAAGACATAATTAAAAATTTACCCAAATTTGGTGAAAAACAGTAACTTCCAGGGCCAAGATTCTCAGTGAACCCAAGCATAATACATACAAAGAAAACCACAAACTAAGTATATCAAACTGCTGAACCAACTAAAAAGCATACAGAGAAAATTGACACATTACATACAGAGCAGCAATATAAATTAGGCTGTCTCATCATAAATGACAGATTCTAGAAGAAAAATGCTATATAAATGAGTTAAAGATGGCTTCTATATATTGGCCCCTAGGTTGTTTATTTCGTGACAGCAGGCTGAGCCCTGTTAGCTCGAAAACCCACCTATGCCAAACGCAAAATTGTGCATGTCCAATTAAATGTAGCCCAACAGGAAAAGTTTTAGGCATGTAAAGTCTGCTGCCTTCTTTGCATACCTCTAGGAACTGCACTCAACCTCTGCTAGGTGTAAATAAGACCTTGTGGCTATAAGGACCCCAGGCTGTGCTACTGCTGCTGCCCTTTACACTCCTTGGGCCATAGACTCCCCAGTGCACTGCTGAATGACATCACCTAGACACTTAACCCCCTCTTGGATTCCCCTGTTCCTCTGGAGTCCCCTTGCTCTTCTCTCCTCTGGGTGGTGGCCCCACTTGCAAACCTGCCTCAGCCAAAGCTTGCATGTGTTACTGCCACCTTGTGGTCATATATTTTCTTTGATCAGCCCCCCAAATCCCTTGAACTCCATACAAGATTGTAAAACACCTCTCATGTGCTGAAATAAAAAAAAAACAAAAATAACAATCCCAAGTTCTATTACCTAGTGAAGATGTCCTTTAAAAATGAGGGTGAAGTAAGTTACAAGGGTACTTCAAAAAGTTCATGGAAAGTTTCGTATTATCTTTCAATTTTATTTTTCCATAAACTTTTTGAAGTACCCTCGTATTTTCAGATAATTGAAAGCTGAGAAAATTCTTTACTAGTTACTCACACCACAAGAAATGCTAAAGAAAGTTCTTTCTACTGAAGATAAACGATACTAGGTGGAAAGTCAGATCTACAAGAAAGAATAAAGACCATCAGAAATAGTAAATGTGTAGGTAAATATAAAATACTACTTTTTCTTTTCCTGTTGTCTCTAAAAGACAACTGTTTACTTAAGTCAAAATCATAATATTGTAATATAATAAAATATATGACAATGAGATAAATGGAATCATAAAAACAAGAAACTAAATATTCAATGTTTGAGGTAAAAGTGTTTTCAGATAAATTAATTATAAAATTATAAACTAAACCAACTACACAATGAGACCAGAACGCCACATACCAAAACAATAACAGGATCATGTAAGGGTCCATCGGTATGAAGAGTTTCAATGTCATCTTCAATGTTATAATCCCATTCCACACCAAGATCTATGAAGGTCCGCGACTTGGCTTCCTCCCCTTTGCCATTTAAAATATAGTGGCCTGTTGCCTGGTTCTTAATAGCTAAAGGAAGGAAAATGAGTAACTAGCATACATTTTATTTTACCATGTGACAGTGTTGAAGATGCATAGCAAGTCTACCCCCTCCTATAAGTCAATGACTACGTTTCTTTATTAGTATCGAGCAATAGAAATGAGTGTTAGTTTTGATATTATTCCCATTTCCTTCATTAGGCATTCAAAACTCTCAAGAAGTACTTCTAAGTACTCAGGAACAATGGCAAGATGGTTACACAGGCAAAAATAATGTTTGCAAATACTCACATTTGAAAACATCGTCAAAGAGGTTAACAGTTTCTAACTCATTCATCCTATACATTTCCTCAGAAAGCTGAGAACATTTTGAAAAGAATGGATATTTCTCCAATAACTAGTACAAACAATTTATGCTAGGATAGCATATAGCATAATAGCCTCTTTTCTTTACTGTGCATCTCTTTAAAGTTGGTCAAAATTTTTATAGCCACCCAACACAGTTGATCCAATTTTTAGGGCAGCAATTTAGTTCTTATGATTGTAAATTCCAAGTTCACATCACCTACTTATAGAGTTAGAGAAAGCTACTTACTGCTGATAGAATTCTTAGTGCACTACGGATTTATTATATATTATAAAAGAGAATGTTTCTTTAGTGAGTAAAAAGTAATAAATGGGATACTAAATTTTGGAGGTGTTTATCAGCATATAATGATAAATTAGAAAACAAAATTTAATAAGTTACTACCACTACTGAAAATGTGTATAAAATATAATTTTAAATATATTTATTCTTTTTGTACTTTTAAACTATTCTAATTTTTCCAAGGATAATAAGCTGAATTCTAGGATGAAAAATAAGGAATTTTAAATACTGTAGAAAGAACTGTGGCTAAGTACTAGACTACTGTGGCATCTAGTAGTGAATATAATTTAAATATTAAAAAATTCTATGAAATACTATAAAACTATTCTTTTTCTTTAAAGTCACATGAAATAAAGCAATTTGCTACACATTTCCATGGGGTTGATAGATGATGCCTTAGTTTCAGAAATCTTCTTAGTGTTTTAATAGCCACACAATATGTGAATGTTATGTTTACACTTGTACATACATTTTAAACATAAACCCCTTTAAAGTGGCATTTCTATGTGATCCTCTCACAAAAGAGGAAAAGAATCT
The DNA here is from genome assembly GCF_000696425.1 of Galeopterus variegatus. Lineage (NCBI taxonomy): Eukaryota > Metazoa > Chordata > Mammalia > Dermoptera > Cynocephalidae > Galeopterus > Galeopterus variegatus. The sequence continues at coordinate 303,459 of NW_007726435.1, forward strand.
TTTTTCGGAAATTATAGTCAGCCAAGCAAATGGATTTGCTGTGCCAGTCAAAAACCTGACACATGTCAGATATTAGGAAAATTCAACATTAGATTAGGAAAATTGACCTTTGGTTGCTTCTCAGTCAAAGAACTTAAAATGCGATAAAAATAAGGGGAGGCACACAGTATGGCATCAACCAAAATATCAGAACTCATTTGTCAACATAAATATAATAAATTTTTCTAATAATATTTCTTAATTTGGTGCATTTTCTTAACATATTTATTTTTCTCAACCCCTAATACAGAGCCAAAAATGCATAACCAATTATAAACTTGTCAAATAATTTTTTTCCTTCCTGTCATTATAGGCTAACCTCAGTTTCTACCAAAAATTAAAGCTCTGTATTTGGATATTTCTTGTTTTTAAGTAATAATAGTCAGAAAAATGACCAACAAAACCCACATAATATTCAATTAATGCATTAGTACATAATTTTTATTCTTGCATATGTATGTACACATACACATATTTCTACATATATGATTTCTTTGACATTTCAGTGTTTAAGTGCATGTTAAAGCAGAGCCAGCAGACAGAACACTTACCAAGAATATGAGGAGAAGCCTCGTCTTCTTGGATTAACACATGTCTAGCCCCAGGGGCTATATCAAACATCTTAAGGTACCCTTTGCATATGTAGTAAATATTGGAGGAAGCAAAGAAGAAAAAAAAGCAACAACCATGGTTAGTCGAGCACTATACTCCTACTGCTCCTGTGTGCAGAAGAGGGCATCCATAAACCAAAAGAAGCAGTTTCAGAAATTAACTTCAAAGCATTGGCAGCTTCTGTGACATCAGACGTGAGATTAATGGAAACTTTTTTTATTAAAGAGGGGGGAGTTAATTTTGTTACCAAGTTATTAGTCATTTATCTTGTGTTAACCTATGAATTATGTCAGCAATTCAGGCAAATTCTACACAAGTACTTTCCTGTATCCCTGTATGTGATTCAAGTTTTCCAAACAATCCTTTGAATGTATGGCCAATTTTTAGTGAAAGTTTTCTTAGGTAGTGAGCTTCTTGAGAATATAATTTATCTGTCTACATATTATTTTAAAAGCCTAATGGCAAGTATAAATAGCTAAACTTCTAATTATTAAAGTATTTTCATATTTAAAAGCTATTTTGTTATAAAGAAATTACAAAAGAAAAATCAGTGAGTAGCTTCCATTTTTCTTGTTACCAGCAATTAATTTTAAAGCTTTAAGCAAGTTTTATGATGAGGCTATTTTAAAATACATGTTATAGATTTGACCAAACCATTTGGTTGAAAAATGTGTGCAAGTTATATCACCCATTGCCTTTACATGCACCCCAACCTCAACCTTCTAAGCCAGAAATAATAAAATCAGTATGCTTAATTGATCACTTTGTGTTTTAAAATCATGTATTATTCCTATTACTGTCAATGTCATATATGACAAACTTTTAAAATATTATTACATCTCTGAAAAATTATCTTATGATCACTTAGAATTAAGACCATACTATAAATCAACAAGAGTCAAGTCAAATAGAGACACCAAGATGTTATATCTTATTTCCATTAGAAACAAGTGACTGTAGGAAGATTATGCAACCTGCACCTTCGGCAGATTATGAAACATCCAATAGATATACTACAGGATGAGTACTGACAGAAATTCAGTTATCAAAACACAATTTGTTGGTGAAATAAGGGGGAAAATGTGGTTTTTGTCATTTGTATATGTACAATTAATGTGTACCTATGCATAGATTTACCCAACTTTTTCACAATATTTATTAGTGTTCTAACTAAATGCAGTGGTCATTTTGAGATCAGGTTTTAGCATCTTAGCCTGGGGTTAAGTCCAACACATGAAATGTACCAAGTTCGCCTAAGTACGCAATGGCTAGAAGTAACATGCAAAACAGCTTAATGTCATTTATGGATGCCCATCTTTCTGCGGTTTGCTACAACTTACCCAGCACATTTTTAGCTTCTCTTGTTTCAGCAAGAGAAATACTACGAGCTCCTTTGGGTAAAGTGAAAGCGCCTCTCGTCTTCCCTTAAATAGAATGTCTTTAGTTAGTGGAGATTTCATGTTTATCAAAGTCTTGCTGTTTCACTGACTATCCTAATATATATTTTATTAGGTAAGATATAAAATATGTACTGTAATTTTATATGTTGATGTCAAAATGCATTTACAGTAGTTAGCTAATGCCAATAAACTGTTAATAGTCAATGAAAGTAAGGCTAAGCATGAATGCAAAATGATGTAGGTGATTTGAAGTTGAATACTTGCAGATTTCATTTTCCAGCAAGTTGAGTTCTTTATGGCACCTCTTGCTTAAATGTTTCCCTGTTGGAAAAGGTTAATTAGTCTATTGAATGACTGTGAAGATAAGATTAGTGCAAAGAAATGGATGTTAGATTATCTTTGAACAGTTTGAATCTGCATGACTGAAGAAAACTTTCTCATGTTCTTTTGACCCTGATTCATTGGTTTAGCATAATTTTTGAGGTATCTGAAAAACAACATCACTACCTCATATTACACCTGATACAGAATAAATGATCATGGTGAACACTTTTTTCCGTACATTAATTTACTCTGGAAATAAAACAAAATGAATCATTTTACATCCAAAAGAAAAGTATAGCATATAATGCCAATGGAGAAAGCACAGTACATTATTTCACAGCAATATGGAGAAAATTACATTTAACGCCACCAAAACCATAATATATTTATATAATTCTGTTTGCCTAATTAAAATATAATCATCCAGAAATGTGAACATTTACTTTCTAACAATTTCCAAAGTACAAAACATGGAAATTTATTACACAGGAATAGCAAAAACATGAGAGACTAGAATAGGGAATGCCTAAGAGAAACACATTAGAATATAGTCACCTAATTCTGCCATTCTAAATCTATCAAAAAGCAAAGCTAATATATGTGGAATTAGCTTGAGCTAGGCAGCAGCAATATAATGGGAGTAAAAAACACTGAGAGAATTAAACTTTTTTATGCTTTCCTTCTTTTAAAGGAAAAATGACCACAATGACAATGTACTTAAAGTAAACCAATTTCTTTCCTTGTTTTTGTTTTTGTTGTGTTTTCTTTTGTTTTCTGTCATTCTGATAGAAATTATACACTGACAGTGCTTTGGAAGATACAGGAGAATCTTCTCAACAAAGAGCCACACCAAACATATTTTTAAACGCTGAATTTCCAGAAACATTTGCCCAGTAAGTCTTTATTAAAAACTGAGTGTTTGTTACAAACTCAGGAAATTATTTAGTAATAAGTGTTTGTATTTAAACCATTTATGAAAATTCTAATGAATATTACGAAACTACTGATATTCTTTCATATTATTTGTACCACGAACATAGCTCCTTGATACACCTTTTGAACGTTCAGTGTATGTCCAAGTCCAAGTTATTGATTGTGCAACAAGCACAAAAGTTCACACACATGAGCAATTATATCTCGTTATTTTTTGCTTGTACCTCGATTTTGTTTAACATAAATCTTTAAAATTATGTGAAATATAGATCCTAGATTCATAGACTTATAAACAGGATACAATTGTTCACTTTTAAAATAAAAGAAGTAAAACTAGTGTAATATTTAAAAAGTTATGTTTAAAGTTTTTTGATCATTTTAATTCCTGGTCAACAATTTATGTGCAACAGAAATTCAAAATAAGCATTAATTCTAATAATTAGATCTGTATTTTATTAAATATGAAAAATAAAACAGATTTTAGCTAACTACTATAATTGATATTGATTTTATTTGTTCCATCATGGATGCTATGGAGTGTGAATTCAATCAAGTTTTTAAAAAAATAATTCCTTAAAAGGTAAACTGAATAAAAATAAATTAGCAGGTAATTTTTTGTTCTGTTTATATAGAAAATGCTGCATTCCTACAAGAGTACAAATCACAGAGAAGTATACCAAGTTCATGAGAGACCTCATCTTACCAAGCTTCCTGGGAGTTCTGGTAAACGTCCCCTTCACGGTTCGACAGTGGGAATTATCTCCTCCACAGACACCACACTTATCCTCAACCTTGTTAGAACCAATCTCTTTATCACAGCCCACTTTCTGGGGAGAGAAGATGTTCAAGGTGGCTAATTTTAATGTGCCAAGCAGAAGTCAACATCCCAGAGAACGATGGACCATTTGTTTAATCACAGCCCACAGTCAACCAGTTTGCACCAAACTTTCTCTGTAGTCATGATTTTTAATAACTCAGTCTTTTAAAGAACTAATGTGAAATCAAATGACTTGTACTCTAGGTAATAAAAGATACGTTTCCCTCAATCTAATGAAGTATTTACTCCATCACAAATTGTCTTAATCACCAAACAAACATTTATTGAAAGTTGATGTAGCCAGTGTTGGGAAGACAAACTATAAGACAGTGCTTTTTTGCCTTGTTGCATTCATATTTGTAAAGATGAATGATAACACAGTGAGTCGCACATTAGTGCAATCTTTAAAAGTTTGTTAGGATGTGAACAAAACTTCACAAAATTGGTGGAGACTTTCATGGGACATAGAGAGAATGGAAAAGCATTTCAGGAATGCAGAGGGGTTAAAACAGAGCCATGGAAGTTGTATGGACATGGCACATGGGTTCAGAGAGCAGTATTTAAACCCATATTTAAACCACTGGAAAGTTAGCATTGCATAATAGAGGAAGGACAATGAAAGATCTGCAAAGCACAGGCTATGGAAGGCCTTGAATACCAGGAGGAGTTTACATTTTCACATTAATTTAACAGGGAACTACTAAAGATTTTCAAAACTGGGGCAGGTTCTTAAGGTAAATCAGTGTAGGATAACGATACATGATACACCACTGCATTCATAAGTTTGGGATGAAAGTGGGCAGGGAAAGCAATAAAACCACATACAGTTCATGTAATAGATACTGTGGAAAGTAAAAGATTAACAAGACTTTCAAGGAAGTATTAATTCAACTATGTGTACTTGAAAGTGTACTTGAAACTCATTAACACAGCACTTTAGTTTTGCTGAAGTGAAAAGGAAATTGACAAGAAGAGCAGTGCTTCAGTTTATAAAAATAATTTCATATCAATTTAACCATGAACATGAACAACAAAAAAAACTGCAATTTTAAAAAGAGATTAAATGGAGCAAAACATTGTTTTTGCTTCCCCACTGCTTTTGTTCTTATGTGGAATTCAGCGTTTGAACTTAGAACCAATTGGAACATGAGAAACATGTTTCTATTATCTTTCAAAACAAAAAATAAAGTATAGCTAGCATCAATTTTTTTTTAAAAAGACCTTGTATTTTAATAGTAGATGGCTATTGGTAAAATACACAAAGCAAATGCTTTGTTCTCAACTTGTATTCCCAACAGAGAGGCATCAGAGTTACTTAGAAAAGGCATTTGGCTGGAAATTAGGAAAACTATGTAAACCTAGATTCTGCCAGGGACTAAAGTTTGATTTTAGTAAGCACAGTTTCTCCCAAATTTATTTTAGCTACTTGAACTATGTCATAGATTCTCATTATAATGTGATTTCACAGATAAGAAACAGATAAAAATTTTAAAATATGCAGATGAATGGTAGTAGATGTAAATTGCACAATCCTGCAGGAAGCACTGGGAAGCGATTGTAACTCACCACGCACTCTCCCCGCACGCATATGCTGAATGGATCTTTGTAAGAACAGCGTGTCCCATCATGCACCAGTTGTTTCATATAAGCAACGTCTCCGGTCTCTTTGGATTGACAGTAAAGGTGGCATCTTTTCTTGGCTGCATAAAATGGAGGATAAAATGAACTATTTACATAACATGGAATGTCTGAACAGCATAATTTTATTTTTAAAATATTAAGTTTCAGTGTGGTTTCTTGAAAACAAAAAGAATACTGTATAAATAAATAAAATAAGGAGTAGGAGAAAAGTATGCATTATGTGGCATTTTGTTTTAGCTAGGGTGATCATATGATTTGTCACCTAAACTGGGATACTGTTGAGAGGGAGAAGAGGGTCTGTTAATAGTCGAGCAGGGATAACAGATATGAACTAGAACCGCTCCAGACAAACCAGTTTGTATGGCAACCCTAGATTTCACCACAGCTCTTTAATAAACTTCCTATTAAAACCAGTTTAGTTTTAGGAATGTTAGAGCACTGAAAGGATTTCTCTTTGGTTTGACTCAATCACCTAGCATAGTTTTCACCTCTTGTAGGATCTCATTAATCAAATATAACTTATGCAACTCATTTCACAAAAATAAATAAAAGTAATGCATTTCTTCTTAATACATTGCAACTCTGAATTCCTACATGTATTTGCCTTTCCTTTAAAACAGCGTTGAGTCCAGTAGCGTATTATATCACATGATAATCATGTAACCATTTTCTTTTATTCACACAAATAAGAAATATGGCAAGAAGTTTCCATTTGAATATATTTAACCATAAATTCAGGGGTAAGAAGTAAAACATTAAAAAAGAATTTCCAAGTGTTTTTTAGATAACTAGTTCACAGTCTAAAAGTAAAAGATTCTGAAATGCCTTTTAATATTAAATAATGGTCTTTTTCTTGGTCCTGACTCACTTGTAAAAGAACTATATTTTTCTCTAGTTATTTAGAAAGGAAAGATCACAATATTCCAGAAGCATCTCCTAGTAGAAGGATTTCAGCTGAATCAGGAAATCCAACATCTCCCCCAAGCATTACTTTCCACTGGTCTTTTCACTGGTGATGATGATAGTGTGGTTTGCCAGGAACTATTGCACAATTCCTACCTCTCTAGAAAAAGTAGTACTTGAGGCTTATTCTTGGAAACCCAGGAGGACTTACCCCTATAAGCACCAAGTTTCCTAAGTTAGCAAGTAGGGACCAAGAGTCCAAGGGATTGGTGCTGGCAAAGCCTAAATCCTAAGTGACCATTCCCACAGCAGGAAAGGAGCGGGAGTCTGCTTACAGTCGGGATGTTCATAGGGCAGCCAGTGGTGCTTGCTATTCTGGTATTCAAAGTGGGAGTTTCGCTGTTGGCACTGCTGTGCTCTGAAGTCCTCAAAGTGTTTCTGGCATTCTTCTGTATTACAAAGCTGGTACTCAAAATTAACACCAGGACAATCCTGACCACCATTGATGGGCCTAAAGAAAAGACAACATTTAAAAAGGCCTTTTGGCTTCGGTTCAGCAGTTAAAACTCACAGAGACATGGTGCTTGAGGGCAGACAGCCAGAGCTTCTGAGCTGCCAGTACAAAGTGAATGAACTCATACTTCCTAATTTCAGTCCCTTTCCACCAGCACCCTTTCCAAAAGTACCCTTTTTCTCCCTGCTGGGGGAACAAAACCCTAAAAAACTCAACTTAAACCAGCTTTCCAAACAGTATATTTTAAATGCATGGCAAATGTATATAATAAAATTAAAAGCATGTATACAGACTCAAGAAAAATATACATTTTTACCATGTGTAAAACATGTAGATGCAAGTCAAGGAAACTTTGATCTCAGTTCTATGCCTCAGTTTCCTCATATCTAAAATGCAAATAATATAACTATCTTCCTTAAAGGAAAAATGTGAGAATTAAATGAGTTAACATATTTATAGCACTTAGAATAGACCCTGGCTCACAATGACCTTTAGCTGTTCTTATTATCACAATTTTATTATATTTGTAACCTCTACTGACACTACTATCAAGTCTTTCTGTGAAGACAAGTTTGTGGCACCCAATAGTCTTTATAAAGACATGCTCAGAGCCATCCTGTTGCTAAAAACAGAAAGGGATGCTCATATGTTAAACCCTGGACAAGGAAGAATGTCCTAATTTAGTAATTCAGTTACTTTTTTCCTTCAGAAAATAAAGCTTGCTGAGCACACAATTGGGATTCAATAAGTTTATCCTGAGTGAATGAATGGATAAATTTCCCCAGTATCTTCCTTACTTTCTATCATAATCTTTCTGTCGCCCTCCTCTGAAGCAATGGCAGCCTGGCCCCTGCAGAGAGTCCACACCACTGCTCTGCTCCCTGCCTGCCACTCCCCTGCTTCTGGCAGTGGATTTCACAGCCCACACTGCCCAGGCCCTATGGCCACAGCGGGCACAGTGATCCACTTTCCCTGCTCAGCTCCTTAATATTCCTAAACAGCAATTTTCTTCAAGAATCTCTAATCTTCATTATTGACTACTCTTCACAAGATAGATAAATGAAGGTTTATCTGAAAGAGACACTGGTTTATGAACTGTTAACAATTTGTTTTCATGTCCTGTATTTTACATGTACCTCGTAAAATAATATTGAAGTATTTTCTCATCTATCTAAAAATAACAGGAATTACAGGGATTATACTCACATGGGATTATTGCACTGCCGTGTTCTGAAACGAACACCAGTTCCGCACGTCCGTGAACAGGAGCCAAATTTGGTCCATGACCCCCAGTTGCCGTCTTGTTTTTGTTGATTAGCATTCTTCCACATGCAATGACCCTTATAGCACCACTAAAGAAAATGACCAAAGGTAATTATGAAAATCATGCATACATTGAAGCTGAAGTTGTTACACAAGAACAACCTCTTGGAAGGGCTTCATTTCTTCTTTATTTTTTCCAGGTGAAGATGCATTCATTTAAAATTATCCAAAAGCAATTATACCATTAATGCCCTACTGAAGGGTAATTTAGACTTACAGTTTTAAGTATAAAATTTAAATGAAAAGATAACATTCACTAAGACAATTTTTCAAATGATACATTGACCAGCGACTAACAAACATCATAATCAATAAGAATTTTCTGAGTGCCCAACTTGCATAGTAGGTACTACTCTACCCCTCATCTCTCACTACCCATATCATATCAGGTTTTTTTTTTTTTTTTTTTTTTTTTTTTGGCACAATATGCTCCCCTTGAGAGAATGGAATTGAGACCACCAGAGGTGGGAAAGGGGGAGGGGGAGAGGGCAGTTAGGGAGAAATTGGTAAAGGGCCACAAAAAATGCTTATATTGTGTAATGATAAAATGAAAAAAGAAATTAAAACTAAAAATAAAAAAAATGCTCCCCCCTTGAAAATGATGACTTGAAAATATACCTTGACTTACAAAATAACTAATATAACACATTCAAAACATATCCAGCATTCAAAGTACTTCTACTTTTTAAATTTTTCATTCACAATCTTCTGAGAGATGGATAGGTCAGATATATGATCTTTACCTTTTAGATGACGAAAACTAAGTCCAGAAAAGTTTGTGAATAGTTTAAGGCCATCTGACCAAGAACTAATTGAATAGGACTACTAGAACCCTGATACTGTACAGGCAGCTAGCTTATAGTGCCCAGCATACAGCAGGTGCTCAAAGGGTATTAGTTATTTGCCTTTTCAACATTTTGATGTGCTTTTTTATACTACATACAATAAAATTGTTTCTTAAAACTTAACTTTTGTAAATTTAAATATAACACAAATATATTTAGGGAGTTGGATATTAGAAGTTGATTGCAGGTTATCTTTTTTTATTTTTATAAAGCAAAATGAATCAACTTATTATTTCTCTTGATTTTAGTTAAAAGTTTGTAATACTGAATTTTCCCAAAGCAAGACATTGTATAAAATGTACTTAGCATAGTGCCTAACATAGTGCAAACACTCATAATGACAGGTTTTATTATTATTATTATGCATATAATTCTCATAAGTACGGTTATATATATTTGAAATAGAGCTTTAAAAGAACGAAGAGCTATAAAGATATAAATCTTCTTTGTCAGATTTTGGTCCTGTCTGCAATAACTTATTTCTAAACTAGTCAATGCTCTTCAACTTAAGTTCTTAACATGCCTTTGTTTGGGGATCTTTGCCCTCATGAGCATCATAGCTTGGCACTCAGCCAGTTTCAAAGTATTCAATACTGACTACACAATTCGAGATTTAAAACCTCTGGGCATCTTTCCTCAAGGAACAAAGCCAAATCTTCTGTATAAGCTCACATGACTTTATTTCTGGGCAACTTACAGGAATGGGATGCCAGCAAGTAAATCAAATCCCACTAGCAGGGGACCAGATTTTCTTCTGAGTGGGCTGAATGGTGGTCCCAAAGATATCAGGTCCTAAGCCCTGGAACCTGTAAATGTTATCTTAGGTGGAAAAAGAGTCTTTACAAATATGATTAGATTAAGAATTTTAAGCTAGGGAGATTATCTTGGATTATCCAGGTGGGCCCAAAATGCTATTACGTGTATCCTTGTAAGAGAGAGGCAAAGGGAGATTTGACACACACAGAAGAGGAAGAGGCAGTGTGACCACAAAGGCAGAGGATGGAGTTGTACAGCCACAAGTCAAGGAGGGTAGGCAGCCACCAGACGCCGGAAGAGGCAAGGAACAGATTCTCCCCTAGAGCCTCTGGAGGGAGCATGGCTCTGCCCACACACTGATTTTAGTTCAGTGAAGCTGATTTTGAACTTCTGGCCTTCAGGCCTGTGAGAGAATAAATTTTTGTTGTTTTAAGCCACCAAGTTTGTGGTAATTTGTTACAACAACCACAGGAAATTAGTACGCTATCTCAGTGCATTACCCTAATGAAACCTCACATACTGTGTTCTTCATAAAAATAACAGTACAGCTATGTTCATCATTTTCCAGACTTTTAAAGATGATGATTATACAACATGACTTAAATCTTCATTGTATAAATAGATATACTCACTTTTCCAGCAGCACATTCAGTCCCATCAAGTGGGGGTCCCTTTTTAGTCTTACAAAAGTAGGGATTATCAGGATGGCTACACCACAGCTGTTTACATGGGTCAAAGGTCCGGAACTGGAAGAGAGAGAATTAAACTCCCTGTGAACTCTCAGATAGCATGACATGCACCAAACATATATCCTACACAGTCTCTTCATGTCATGTTTCTTAGATATATTTATTTTAAGTTAATAGCCAAATTTTGACGTTAAGGAAAAAAACACTGCCTAAGAATTCTAAGAAGACTTTTATTCTGCGTTTCTAAAATAACAATGATAAACAATGATTTGTCTGGGATTCCCCAGTTGGCTTTTAATGTTTCTTTTAATGTTTTCAAATAGATAATGCTGGAATTTTAAAAAGAGCTAGAAATTACCATGAACATTTTAAATATGAAAACATATAATCATTTGACAGCTCTCAAGCTATCAAAATGTTTTCTCTTTATCCCTGTAAGTACAAACTAGTTAGAAATAAATAATAAAAATACTCATACTAATTAGGTGACTAAAAGTAGAAAATATTTGTCAAACTTTCTGTGTAAGATAAGGTATTCCAGGTGTAACAAAATATCGTAATACATTCATGTAGTTTATAAAGTACTTTCATACATGCGTTCGATCCTCACACCAATGTCTGGCTGAGAAACACGGGTCACAAGTTAAGGGTACAGTTATGATTACAGGTAAGACAGTAAAAGAGCCACACTAAGTCTTGGTTTTCTCACTCTTTAGCATGTGTTTTTATTTTCCTAAAACACTGCATCGTAATATCTGAATGTTTGTGTAACATATGTGCCTGCTCTTTACTCATCTGCTGTCTTTCTCTCTAAATGTAAACATCTTACCATTCTTTAGATAGATTTTTTAAAAATATAAAACAACAATTTATCCACATATCTACTGCCGACACGGCTAATTACCCACATACAGCCTTATGTCCATAGATTTTTTTTTTATTAGTACTCATTTTTAGACCTGGATTTTTTGTTCTAATCCCTATTACTTAATGCAGAAACTGTACTTTTCCATGGCATTGAGCCAAAGCTTTAAAATTCTCAGACCTAAAACATTAATGCAGGTAATTAGGAGCTCACGGTGTATACACAGACAGACCAAATGGCTATATGTGAAAGATTTCGAACAGCAGATCAATATTTTTTCAATACCATGAAATCCTTATTTTTCTTGTTGTAACACACAAAATCTGCTCCAACATGTAAAAAGCCCTTACTTTTTTTTTTAAAAAAAGTTAACTGCTAATGATCAACATGGAAATTTAATGAAACATAACTCTAATCTGAATTAGCTAGTTATGTGGAAGACTGACTTTAATGAATTCCATTGAGCATTTACTATGTGCCTGTGTTGTATGCAGCAATTTAATTCCATTATCTAATATAATCCTCATACTGATCCTATGAGACAAATACTATTATTCACATTTTACACATGAGGAAACTAAGTCAGAGAGATTAAATAAGGTGTCCAAAGTCATACATTCAGTAAGTGTCAGATCTAGGATCTGACCCACCCAGTTCGACTATGGTGTCCATATTCCTGACCCCATACTTTACAATATGTTTCTCATAAGACAATATACCAGCGCAACCCTTCCCTGTGGTCACACATCCATGGACTCCTGGCCATCAAGCCAAAGGAAATAAATCTAAGGTTTAATAGTCATCTCTGAAGTCACAAAAACCAGGGGGGAAATAGAGAATAAAGATTTGAAGTGATTATTAAGTGAAACGAGTCAGGCAGAGAAAAAGAAATACCACATGTTCTCACTTATTTGTGGGAGCTAAAAATAAATTAATTAATTCACTCACATACATACACACACAAAAACAAACAAACAAACAAACAAAAAAAACCGGGGGGGGGGAGGGGAGAGGAAGATATAACAACTACAATTTTTTTGAAGTTCTTACAACAAGCAAATGGAAAGGACATGCTTGGGTGGGAGGGGGGAGAGGGAGGAGGGAGGGAGGTTTTGGTGATGGGACATAATAATCAACTACATTGTATATTGACAAAATAAAAAGAAAAAAAAAAAAGATTTGAGCCTGAGAGCCTTGGTTTCAAAGTCCAACTCCCCAATATACCAGCTGTGTGACTTTAAGCAGGTTGCTTAATCTCTGTAAGTCTTGGCTTTTTCTTCTGTAAAATAAAAGTATATCAGTTCCCTTCTAATCTGTCACGAGGATTAAATAAGGTAGCATATTTAAAGAATTTAGTTTTAATCACACAGCAACATAGCAAACACAAGTTGTCTTAGACTTGCACCGAGCAGTCTATAAAGCTAACAAAACAGGAGCTACACAAATAGATTTCAAGATACCAAATTGAAATTGACTAACGTACCGCAGTGCACATTTTATAACCAACACCAAAATCAAAACGACATTGTTCATCCATAGAATAATTTATTCCAGGAAGCTCTGGGAGTTTGGGCCAATCATGTTCAAAAGGGTCATCAAGGAGACAGTCATAGGAACTGCAGGAAGGAAAATATTGTATGTTGTTAAATGTTCACGTTTCAAATCATGTTCTAATGGAAAAGTACGCCGAGTTTATATACACTAGAATTTCATCAGATCACACAGCAAGTTCACAAAAGCACATGTTTTAAGGTTTTTGGTTTCAGTTCCATGTAGAAAAAGACACTTCATCCTTATCCCAGGAAAGTAAGCCAAGGGTGGCTTAGGAATGCAGTAGAGCTGTGATAACCTTATTTGTGTCACTAACTGAACCCCTACATGGTGTGGCAGGGCAGATACTGACAGCTACACTACAAGGTATGGGTGGTATAATAAGCAGGAATCACATGAATATCCTCTCCCCATCCTCAACTCAAGTTTGACCATTCATCAAACATTCCATAAAGAATTTTTTAAAGGGAAGTCACATCACTGTTAAAAATTCACTTAAATTCTAGGCTCATGGCTTAAAATATTGTGATTACATTATGGAATCATTGTACCAAAGGCTCTGAGTCATAAGAAAACATTTATTGCCAACAACAGTTTTCATTTGCTGGGAATTTTGTTAACGATCAAGGACCTAAGAGTCAGTTTCATGTCTGTAGGCTATAACATAAGTGCTCTCAGGACATGCAGCAGGGGACATACTGGATGTATCTTTTCAATTCTTGACCACTGCATCGGGACCAGTGGTACCGGTGAAATGCCGCTTGCACCAAGGGAGCCATGACACTTCCCATAGCTGTCTCGTCCCCACACCTGTTGCCTTGTCCATCATGCTCCATTCCCAACCTAAAACACAGAGGAGACCACACTGGTAAGGATCAGGAGGCTACAGCTTTTACTAAATTTCTGTATTGAAAATAAGTACTGGAAAATATGTAGTTTTAAGTCAATGTGGTTTTCTTGGAGGAGACATAGAAACTAAAGTCGTCAGCAATCTGACAGAAACGCCTTTCTTATTCTATAGCTATCAAAAGCCCAGGAGAGGCTCTGCAAGCCAGAGTCACTTATTTAGTTTCAGTACGTGACCCCTTCGCTGTTTTCAGCTCATCACTCTTGGCAAGGGATGAGAATCGCATGCTGGCATGCATTCTGCCCAAAGTGCAAACAATACTGGGAAAAGCAGGAAAGAAAAGACCTTTTTCTTGCTTTATAGCTGTCAACAGTGACTTACACATGGCCGGTTTCATGGGCTACCACAAAAGCAGATGAAAAACCATCCTCATGATTCAGGGTACAACTTCTCACTGGATGACACATGCCCGTGACTGGAGCATATCCTGTAGAGAATAACAATTACTTTTACTTTCATTTTATGAGAAAACCCGTTAAGAATTACTACTGGACCTTTGCCTAAGGAGAAAAAAAAAAACTTCTCAGCAAACAGGGGCAGTATTATTTCCCTGCGATCATTGTGCCACATTCTCTTGGGAAAGCCATAGGTAATGGTCTCTAAAAAGATTACTGTTTGCATTTTCTCCTTTCCTAAGGGAAGGAACTGGCCGGGGTCACTATTCTCTTCTGCCCACCAGCTCAGTCTTGTCATTCTGTTTTAGTAAATGGTCCTTCATATCATGGTACTGATGAAGGAAGCCAGAAATTCTACCAATGTTGAAAAGAAAATCATCAGTCTGCTTTTTCCAAAATCCACATCAGAATTTATTAGATAAATGTAAGCCGACTTTGGAAAAAAGCTCTTTGGCAGCAGTCATTTCTCATGGAACCTCTTTTCTCATTCCACTTAGTGAAAATTACACTGAATTTTACAGCATCCCCTCCATACCCCAAATGTTCAATTATTTAAAAGGCAACTCTAATCTATTATGGTATTTAAGTGGTATTTAACATTGTGAATTCCACAGAAGTCACCAGAAGCAATAGAAAGAAAATGTATGCTTGGCTGTTACATGGCGGAATGTGGTGGTAGAGATATGAACATTTGAACAGACTGCCTGATTTAGGATTACGTTTGAAAACTCATGCCCTGAAGTTTTCCTTCTACATCTTAATGGTAGTACCTTGCATTCCAGCAGGTCCAAAGTCTTGCCTGGTTAAGAAAATTGCATGATCGTGATGTTCAGAGTGGTTGAGATCAGATTTTTGTTGTTGGCAAGCCCAGCGGCACACATTCTCCAAGCTCCTGGATGGATTTCCCCTTTCGATGAGGCTGATGGACTAAGAGGAAACAATATGTTAAAGACGTACATAATATTTTCCCAAAGGCTTCCTTTAATAAGTTTCTCTGAAGTTGAAATTTGGGATTACAGTGCTTGAACAACTATTCCATGATTTTATTTGGGTCTTATTTAGATATCTACTATGGTCTGGGAATTCTAGATTCCCATGAAGGATATCTTTATGATGATCAATATCACCTGTGTGAAAGTTAACTGACGCCATTTAAGGGAATGTCTGATACTGGGATTTGCTATTGTGAGGGGACTTGATATTAATTTTTTGGGTTATGATTTTAGTAGTATAAATATTTCCTGATCCAGCTTAGATTTTGAGTTTTTCAGATATTAAGAACAAAAATATTGGAAAAGATTCTGGCAATAGACATTTTTCCAAAGATGTTAAAGTAAAATATCTTAGTCAAAAAAAAATTTTTTTGGACCAGAATTAATCAACATGTGGAAAGAATATAAGTTCTTCCATAAGCTAGCAAAACAGGTCAAATATTAGTTTATGGGGAGCAGTCAAATTATTTTAACCTCACACTGAAAACAAAACTAACATTTTTTTTTTTTAAACTTCATGGTAATGAAGAGTTACCTCAAGGTAACTCTTACCTTGCAGCTCCAGTAGATAGATTTAAGTTCCTTGGGATATTGCTACTATCACACTGTGGTCAGGAGTTAAAAGTTCAGAGGGAAAAGGGCCCATACTTCCAGAACTCAGAAGCCACATTTCCCATAGCAGTTTTGATGCAATGAGAAATTGAACTTGGAACCCAAAAGTAGTCCCTACTTGGCTGACAGGCTGAGAGTTTTGTTATATTTCCACAATTGCTATTATCAGTGTTTACATTCTTAATAAAATTAGCTTGGTTTGTTATATGCTGATCACGTACTCCTCCAAACAAATGATTTAACAACCGACTGAAGCCTGTTAACACCTTCAGCTAGAGTTAACTTGTATTCTTTGTTGGCAACACAAAGCAGGTCAGGTTGATACGATAAACTAAAGATCAATAGCACCTTATCATTAACAAATGACAAGTGAATGTGAAATTATAATGAAATGCAAACACATGAATTTTTCCTATTTGCTAAATGTACAAATGTATTACTATTTCATAATCAAGAGAATTAATTATGGGAGAAGAATGTAATTTTAAACGTCATGAAAATTGTCAAGTTAGTCACTTCCCCTATGTTTGCTACTCAAAGGCAGAAACCTCTTCATCCATTTCATTATTTCCAAGGACAGGGACCCGTTTAGTACCATTTTAAAGCCAGCCAAGTCAAATATATTATATGAAATGCCTATCATATGCATTTTGATACAACCTTTTGGCTTCAAAAGGATTAAAGCTCTTTTGAATAAAAAAATATTCTCTTTGTGCTTCACTTTACTTAAGTAGAAACATACACCTGTAAAATACCATTTTTAACAAATCAAGAGAAGACAAAGAAAGATCTTTATCTTTTTTCTTCATTGCTCTATTCCAAGCACCTAGGAAGTGTCTGCCACATAGTAGAAACTCAATATAGATTTTTTGAATGAATAGATGAATCACAAACTTGATGATAATGATAGCTAAGGAAAGTCTCTTTCTTCATAAAGGAATCCATTAGCTTTTATTCACACAATCATGCCTAAAGTCAGGATAACTATTTGCATCTCCCTTAGACAGAAGAAAATAAGCAAATGGTAGTAGTACAAAAACCGTTCATTATTTGCTCAGATTTGGAGATCTCCACTCATTGTGGCAGTTTCACATCTTCAGCTCAGAGCAGTTGGGGTCTACTTGGGATATATCTATGCCACTTGTTAACAGTAGCTTCAGTAACAACCCAGTCCCTAATGCTTATAGTTCACATGTTTTAAGACACTTTACCTTTGCGTAACCCAGCATTATCATGCGCACCAGGACCACATTTATGTGCACTCCAAGGGATTCGTCATGGTAAATTTCATTCACCTAGAAACAAAAAATTGCTTAAAGAAAGGTAACACAAAGGATTTCATGAAACGCTCACCATTTAAGGGATTGGCCATGTAATCACCACAAGTACAAAAGTCAAATTACTTTTTAAAAAAATTTAGTTTAAGCTGAACTCTGAAATGAAGTCATCTATCTTTCTTTAGCTTTAGAACAGTCCTTGAATGTGTGAATTACTGACTTGGTACACTCCACAGTACTATGAACTTAGAGTATATGCTCAGAAAAGGCTTCATTAAACTACTGTAGTTGTATTAGTCTGTGTTGCTATAACAGAAATACCTGAGACTGGGTATGTATGTATGTATGTATGTATGTATGTTTGTATGTATGTTTGTATGTATGTTTGTATGTATGTTTGTATGTATGTATGTATGTATGTATGTATTTATTTATTTTTCCTTTTTGTCTTTTTTACTGACCGGTAATGGGATCGCAACCCTCGGTGTCACGCCTGTATGAGAATGGGTAATTTATAAGGAAAAGAGGTTTATTTGGCTTACGATTCTGGGACAGCTGCATCTGGCACAGGCCTCAGGCTGTTTCTACTCATGGTGGAGCAGTGGCAGGCAGCTGGTGGGTACAAGCAGATCGCATGGCAAGAGGAAGCAAGAGAGAGAGAAAGGAGGTGCCAGGGTCCTTTAAAGAATCAGCTCTCAAGGGAACTAATAGAGCAAGAACTCACTCACTACCCCTCCACCCCCAGGGAGAGCATTAATCCATTCATGAGGGATCCGCCCCCATGACTCAATCAGTTTCCAACACTGCCACATTGGAAATCAAAATTCCACATGAGTTTTGGAGGGAACAAAACATCCAAACTACATCATGTAGTGTTGGAAAGGGGTCACGAGTGAATTTATCCACATATTACATTCACCAAAAGCAATGACAGAAGAGTGACTCTGATCTTCTGCTAGCCTGTGAGCGGCTATAGCCAGGGTAGAGGATAACGAACAGCAGGCATTTGTTCTCTAGCATGTCCTGTGGCTACCGGGGGTGCAATATCTGTTTGAGGGAGCCCATAGGTGTGGGGTCTGTGTGTGGGAGCTGTGGTGGCCTATCTGTGGGCCAGCCAGCATGTGGCCTTCTCAGTGCCCCCCAGGAATGGGGCAGCTGTGGCAATGATTGTTTAGAAGTCCTAAAGGATAGACGTCCTTCAACATTTTAATACTAAAGTGATTGTACAAGTGCATATCAGATGAATGTCAGCCCTGGATGCAGCTCAGAAGATCAAACTTTAGTCACTGCTTTTTATTTAATTTTTAAAATTAGGCTGAATTTTTTAAAATTTAATTTAATTTTATTGAATTAAATTGATTGGTTGATTTTTGTGGCCCATTACCAAATGTTCCCTCCCCTCTCCCTTTCCCCCCTCCCTCCCATCAACCTCATCTCTGTTCACTTGTATTAACAACTTCAAGAAATTGTGATTGTTGTGGTTTCTTCCGTCCCCTCCCCCGTTTGTTTGTGTATTTATTTATTTTTAGCTCCCACAAATAAGTGAGAAATGTGGTATTTCTCTTTTCTGTTGAAATTTTAAAAAGTGACTTGATATATTTTAAAATCTCTCAGAGGTCATAATCCAACTCAGTTTTATACAGATGAGGAAGATGACGCCTGTAGAAATTAACTGACACACAAAAAAACACAGTAAGTTATTGGCAGATATGATTCTAAAGTGGACTGTAATTATATCTTCTGATTAAGCTGGTACAAAATTAGTACAAATAAAAATGCTTAACAACTTGGCACATGCTAGCAGGAATGAGAAAGGTGGTACTACCTGGCTAGATTACAGAGGTGCTTAGCTGTTCCCAAGAACAGGGACCCAACACTTGTCACAATAACTAGATGGAAAACTAACAGCAATTCAACTTGAGATCCAGGAGGTTTGGACAGTAGGCCTAGCAAAACTAAAACCTGTAGAGAAAAGATAGGCATAATCCCAGAGAGAGACACTTTATAAATAAATATAACTCAAGAATGATAAAATGATATAAAAAAGAAATTCACTAATCGTAAAATTTGACTTGCCACACTGACAAAGAAACAGACTGAGAAATATCAGTTCAAATGTTTCAAGAATCCAATAAGACTGCATAGAGCACTTTAAACTATCAATACCTTCCTTCTACATGGAAGGCATGTTTACTGAATTTGTAGATGGCAAAAAAAAAAAAGGAGCTAAAAGAACTGCCTAAAGTAGAACATACTAAAGATGATACAATATAGTTTAACAAAAAAGATGTGAAGTCCTTTTAAGTGGAAAAATGCATGTAGATATATACACATACATTCATAAATATAATTATATACATTTGAGAATGTGCACACACACACACACACACACACACACACACACACATGCACATACACAAAAGGGTAGGACTCAATTTAATACAAGTGTAAGGTAAGCCACAATGTGAAAAAAACAAAAAACAAAACTGCAATGCACTGTTGCATTGCATAGGTGTGCAGGCAGGTAGCTCATGCCCAAGTTGTTCCATTCAAGCCTAGAATACACCCAAAGTATTGGGTTCATTTTTTCTGTGCTGCCTTATAATAAAGGTGTTCAAAAAGCATGAATATTTCCAGAGAAGGAAAAAGAGCAAGGAGCCTGGAACATGTGCCATAAAAAGAATGGTTGGGGAGACATAGTGGTTAAAAGCTTAGCTACCACACATTAATAGATAAATCCTGGTTCAACCCCTCATTGCTTAGGAGATCTTCATCTTTCTGAGCTTCAGTCAAATGGACATAATAAAAATACTATCTCAGGGTTGGGGTAAGAATTAAAAAAATTAACTCACACAAACAAACTGCTTAAAAATTTTATGAGTGAAAGGAAGGAAAGCGGGGAGTGAATGACATTAGAGTTTGGGAAACAGAAAAGGCAAATGTAGAAAGAAGACTTAATGGCTGTCATATGGAAGAGGACTTATATTTATTACATATATCTACAGAAAATAAAATTAAAAACCATGGGATCACATTATTAAAGGAGAAAATTTCAGCTCAATATAAGGAAAAATTGAATGCTAGGCAAAAAGCTGTGGCTTCTTATGGCCCTTATGGTCATGGGCAGGTTCTTTTAACATCACACCTCATGTTACCCAATTAAAGATTGAATCATCCCCCTTTTCAAGATTAATTACCTGATAATAAATTCCTAACATTATAGTTGCAATAAAAGCAAAAAGTCCAAAGTTAGACCTGTCACTAACATGTTCACTCACAGACTGATGGACATTCCAAGAAGTGTCTTGGAAGGCAGCTATTTCAAATTAGAAATGTGGCTTCACCAAGTTATAACATGTACTTAGTTTAACAGAGTTGAAATGTAAAAAGCATTTGATTAAAAAAAAAAAAAAAAGATCGAAAGCAATGTTAGTAAATAAACAAAATGGAAGAACAATAAAACTAAAGAAGCAGTTTGGTTGAAAAAAAAAAAATGAATTAATTTCTGGAAGAGGAATGATAGAAGTAGGAGGCACTTACAGCCACTGCAGAAAAGCAGTGATAACACAAGCAGTGACAACACCCACATCAGAAAATCTTAGAATCAAAAAATGAAAGAAAGGCAGTCATAACAACAAATAGCTTGTGATATTCAAGTTAGTATAAAATGTATACATATAATCAGCCTAAATTAGCAAATTCATTTGCACTTGGTTGATTTCAAGGTCAATGTAAGGGCCGAGCCCGTGGCGCACTCGGGAGAGTGTGGCGCTGGGAGCGCAGCAGGGCTCCCGCCGCGGGTTCGGATCCTATATAGGGATGACCAGTGCGCTCACAGCGCTCACTGGCTGAGTGCGGTGCGGCCGGTATCAAAAAGGACAAAATAAATAAATAAATAAATAAAATAAACAAAATCAATGTAGTTCTGAGAAAGCATAAGAACAAACTTCACATTCCCAAAGGCAATAATCTTAAATGAATAAAAGGATGCTTTTCTAAAGGTCAAATATACCATTTACCAAATGAAAAGTATTATTTAACAAATGTCACTATTATGCCAGGCTAATTAGATAACAGGGTGCCCCAGTAGAAACTAAAATCAGTTATGAAATGTTCTGAGTCAGCACACATTTTTGAAACTTACAGGATATACATAAATTATTATGGGTAGGAATAATCAAGTATAAGGGAATAACATTTTTATGTAGAAGAAAGTATTCTCTCAACATGGAAAATCAACAAATACTAGGTGTCTATATCGTGCAACATACTAGATCCCACTTACTAATTTTCAAGACTTAAAAAAGTTGGTTTCTACACTGTATTCACTTTTAAAACGTACTTAGTAATTTGGCTGTTTTTCATTTTGCCAGGCCTTATCAATGCCTGAGATGCCATGCCTTTATACTCTGAGACACATTGGACATGCTAAAAGTTGGAGGAATAAAGCAACACCACAGGATTAGATACTCAAATTCCTGGACTCTGGTCCCAGCTGTGCTACTGATAAGCTGAGTGACCTTGGGTCATTTAACCTCCCTGAGCCTCTGTTTTCACACTGGCAAATGATAATTGTGCTTGCTCTGCCTACTTCGAAGGGTCATTGCCCAAATAAAGCAAAATGCTGCACAACTACACTCAACAAAATACAGAGGACTTTAGCACCCATCCACCTATCTATGCAAAGTGTTTTAAAGATTTGTGAATGTATTTTCATAATCTACCTGAAAAGACCAAGAAAAACGATTGCCCCCATAGTTTTCACTGAAAGGAACTTCAAGACTCTTCTATTCGAAATTCATTAAGTCTCAATAGAATAAAAGATGCAGTTTAAGTTATTAAGAAGGTTACTGAAAAAATCATTTTACTAATTTTTTTCAAAAACACTGTTTAAATGTTGTAGAAAAGCTCTTTCCAGCAGATGGCAGTACGCACGTTTTAGAGGGGGATAAAGGACAGGTTGAATGTACTCACAGAGCAGTTGGCATGTCTGCCTTTTCCTATACTTACACATAAATAAAATAACTTCCTTAAAATGAAATAAAAATCTAAAAAATTATAACCTGAGCAAAATGTGAAGTTTTGAATGCTTACTCATTCGACTCCCAAAAGCAAAAAAAAAAAAAAAAAAATTGAAAAAATCTTTATTTAGATTTTTTAAATGTTATCTGATTACAATATTATGTGAGGCATAAAGAAATCCCTATGATCTGGCTGTTTTTTAGGACCAATAAATGATGTATAGACAGAATTAAAAGCATATAAAGCTGAATTAACAATTTGAATCTGTCAAGATAGACTAAAATAATATTTTTTAAGAAAATATTTTTAGAACTTTTAATGATAAGAAAGGTAATTTTTTGAAGTAAAAGCAACATCAACAACAAACAAAAACATCAGCTACTGTTACATAGAGCTTTCCAGGCTCCAGACACTGTTTTCAACACTTTGCCTATATTAGAGTAATCTTTGTAACAACTTTAAAGATATTATTATCTCCATTCTACATATAATGAAATTGAGGTCCAGAGAACTTGCTCAAGGTCACAAAATTAATAGAGCAAAGGATGGACTCCTAGGCAGTCTGACTCCAGAATCAGTAGTTTTAACCACTTTGCTACACTTCCACAGACCTCCACACCATAGCCCTGTCACTATGAACAAAAGATTTGGTTTTAGAATAATCAATAGTGATTTGCTATTTTGGCATTCAAGAATATGGTATGGAAAATATTCAGAAAGTAAACTTAAAAATTTCGCTCTTTTCATAATTTTTCTGCATGTAAATTTTAAGGAAATTAGGAGTTGGCCTCTGAATTTAATATGAATATTTCTTGGTGATCAATATAAATGATGTCCTAAGAAATACTGGGAAAAAATGAGCTAGAGAAAATCAGTGGAAAAACTGAACAAGAAAAGATAGGGTGAAATGTTTAATCAGTGTTTGGGGTTAAAATGAAAAAAGCATCAAGTATAAACATTCTAAGAAGTCACCTATTTAACACTACGTAAAACAAATCAAAACACATTTATGCAAAACTGTGTATCTTTTCACCATGTGGGCCAACCTAATAGACCATGGGTAGATTCTCTATGAGGTGTTCATGGTTAATAAAAACGGCCAAAGTTGTTATTAAATTACCTGACAGAGGGGTAAACAGAACATTAATTCAATTTTCAGATGACCTTAAATTGGAAGAGGTTGCCAGTGATGTGAGGTGGGGGAAAAGGTAAAAATCAAATCAAGTATTCCTTTCCTTGAAAGGAAAATTCCTTTCAGGTTTGTTCCCGGACAGGACAATTTTTCCCAGGACATTTCCCTGGCAGGACAATCTGACCTGCTTTGTCTGACTAGCTGATGAACAGCTTTGTTTCTCTTTGACAAAGCAACATTCATTTTTCTTTCTGATGGATGGATTAGGTCTTGAGAGGCAGTATAGCTTAGTGGTTAAAAGCGTGTACTCTGCAGCCAGACTGCCTGGCATTGATCTTAGCTACATGACCTTGGGCTTATTCCTTAATTGTCTCTGTGCCTCTGTTTCTTCATCTATAAAATGAGATAATTACAGTATTGTCCTAATAAGATTGTGGAAGGCAATAAATAGACTCATATACTGTTCAGACATTGCTTAAAATGGTGCCTGGCCCTTACAAATGAACACACACACACACACACACACACACACACACACACACAAAACGTATTATTACTCACATCTACATGAATTTATTTTTAAAGAAATTTTTGGTTAACTGAAGGTAAACAAGTAATGACAAGATAGCCTGGGTGATTCTGGCTTAACATAAAAGAATTTTGAAATGGACTGGGAAAAAATATTACTCTGTTTGCAACTATCTCTTGTATAGTTAGAAGTTCTAAATACATACCTACTTGGATTCTCTACTCCACATTCTATATTCCTTTTACTCAGAGTTGGTAGCTGTTTTTCCAACTCTATTTCCCTCACCTCCCATCTCATACCAATAATAAATACTGTTTATTAACAGTCTCATCAAATATTTATTGAACGGTTGCTACGTGCCCAGATGTTCTAGGGGTGAGATATGGAATGGTAAATAAGTTTGAGTCTCTGTTCTTATCAAGCATATATTCTATTGGGCAAAACAGGCTGTGAAAATGGAAAAAAATACATACAAAAGGAATGCGGAAAGGTCATGTCAGATTAGAACAGGCGCTACGAAGTAAACAAATCTGAGTGAGGAGATAGAGAGGAAAGGATTGGGTAACCAGGGAAGGGAGACCCATGGACAGGAAGGACATAGTCATGTGACTATTAGGGGGAAAAGACATCCAGGCAAAGAAAAGAGCAGTGCAAAAGCTCGATATGCATTAGGAAGCTCAAAACCCTATGAAGGAGACATTCTTATCACTGTGCTATAAAGAGATAAGAGACCCAGAGAAGTTATACAGTATTTCCCCCATGATTAACAGGGCCAAAATTCAAATTAAGCTGTGTGATGCCAATGCCCACTCTCGTTTTGCAGCTACCTTGCCTGTCTTTTCTTTCTGTCATAGTGGAAGTGCTAAATCTGTACTTTCCCTGAGGCTCTTTCTCATTTCCTTAAAAACATTTGCTCCAAAAAGTCATCTCCCTATGTCCCTTATTCTCTCTCTCCCTTCCAGGGAGTTACTTTTCCTGTTTTACTAACATTCTCAGCTTTCCTTCATGAAATAATAATCTGCATGCAAAATTTTGCAGCATTTGGTACTGTTTCCCACTACATTCTTTAATGATACTATTCTTTTCTATTACAATATTAACTCCTCTTTCTCTGCCTAGTGCATACACATCAGTGTTTTTCTAGGTTTCATTTTCAACGCTCCTCACATGCTTTCCCTGCAATATTTCATTCACTGCTGTTTCTTCAATCAACACCTACAGGCTTATGAATTCCAAATGTTATATGTCTAACACTGATTAATATCTCTCATGCTCCAGAGCCATCTGTTCAACTCTAGTAACAGACCTATGTATTTAGAAGTACATCTACACACCTCAGAGCACCCTCACCTTCTCCCTAAAACCTGTTCTTCTCTTCTGAACATCCTCTCAAAGACAAAATCATCCTAGACTCCATTATCTTCTTCGAATATTAGAGTCAATCTATTACCAAGTCCTGTGGACATCTCTCAAACCTCCACACCCATCAGCTTAGTATCCATCCAACTCACTTGGACTGCTACAATAACCTGTTAAAATTTTTGCAAATGTTTACTTTTGGGAGATTTCGGCCCATTTCAGTAAGCTCTCCAGAGGAAAGATTATAAGGATCAGGTTATAAGGTTGTTTTTAATAAACATGAGCTTGTCCTTTTATGTCAATAATGATTTTCCCTCCTTCAAGCATCAAAGGAACTTTGGGAGGGCCAAGAATAGGCAATTTGCGGCAAAGTCTTACAAACTTTTCTGGCCTTTGTAACAATGGATACATACTAAAAGCCCAGGTAGAACTGATTACTTTTCCTTTAAGAATGAGAAAGATTCCTTCGGCAAGCTTAAAACCTTTTCTAGGTTTTAGGACACTGGGAAAAATAAAGGCTGAGTAAATCAGAGAAGAATAAGGTCAGTCTGGTGTCTGCAGCATGAGAAAGAAAAATGAATGAATTTCAGAACCGAAGGGGAGCAAGGAGAGAAAACAAATGCTTTAGTACAAATCGAGGGCCCTCTTAGACAGCCACACTGTGTGGATGCTTTGTTATGTTAAGCTGTGATGTGGGGACTCCCTTCTAGAATAACAGGTCCTGGTGTGTATGTTTATATGAGGGGTCAGTGAATTGACTTGTGCTCACTGCAATCTGTCCCTGTGACCTGGTATGTTCAATCCACGTTGAGGAAATGAAGATAGTTCGTTGAGGTAGGGAAGTGTAGTATCCACAGCAATGAGTTTGGATGCAGAAAGACCATGGTTTATACCCTACTTTTGACACTTAGATACTATGGGTCTATGATCATAGCACAGTGTCTAACAGTCTCTCTCCTCCAAATCATCCTAATGCATGCAGAATTCTCTTTCTGAAACACACAGACCAATCAAGTCACTAATCTTCATTAAAAACCTTTATGACTCTTCATTAGTAAAGTGAAATTCAAACCTCTTAGGATGGCACATACAGTTTTCTAAAGTTAGCCCCAACTTCTCTATGCAGTCTCATCTGTCATCTCTCCTAGATAACCTTCAATTTTACCATGCAGACAAACTTACAGTGGCTCCAGACAACATAACTCTTTCACAATCTCGTTACAAGCTGTTTCCCATCTTCCAAGACTCATCTTCCCTTTTTTTAGTAGGGAAATGCCAGTTCATCCTCTAAAGTCCAACTCAAATGACACATCGTCTATGAAAACTTTATCGGCCACTGGCATTATTTGCCAAACCATATCCACTCTTTTTCAATTCATGTTTACATAGTACTTTGTGGATGAATCATTTGAAGAAACTATCACATTTTATTATTATCTGCTGACATTCATTTCACCTGCTAGAATTAGCTCCTTGTGGAAAGGAGCTACGTTTTATCATTTTTTGCTTCACAAGAATCTAACAGGCCTTGAACCCGGAGAGCTGTCTCTACCTTCTGAGCCCAGTGCTCTTTCTTCCTCCCTAAGCCTTACTGCCTCTCGTTACAAAGTTGAGGCATTTTATATATTCCTTGCCAGGTGTCTTTCCCTTACCTGCTTCTGTGTCTTGTTATACCATCCAAGTCGTTGAAATGAGAATTCAGTTACTTGCCTGATTGAATTAAACCAGTTAGCAATTTAGTTTAAGATCCTAACAGGATGATGAGGCAGATTTTTGTGGTTAAGTGGATAGGTTTTTCTCTTTGTGTGCCAGGTGTTCTGTCAGCAACACTGCTGTCTGGCAGGTGGCAGGTATCATTGTTCAAGTGAATTCAATGTAAAAAATGGATTACAGATAATGACCCAAAATAGAAAACTGTTACATGATTTGCTTAGGCTGTCTGAACACATACACGTCCCAGTACTTGTCTTGCACTCACATTCAATGTTTTCAGAAACATTAGTTAAGAAATCAAAAGCAGTATATTGATCTAATCACCATTAAGTAACCAGTAACCACACATATTTTCTAACCCTTGGATAAGTCCATCAAGGTTTTGTAAGAACCAGAGTACTTTTGTGGAGTATTTTGTTTTAAAAATACTAGGTAGGGGGCTGGCCCTGTGGCTCACTCGGGAGAGTGCGGCGCTGGTAGCGCTGAGGCCCCGGGTTTGGATCCTGTATAGGGATGGCCGGTGCGCTCACTGACTGAGTGTGGTGCGGACCACACCGTGCTGAGGGTTGCGATTCCCGTGCCGGTCAAAATAAAAAGAAAAAAAATACTAGGTAGGGAAGCCTGTCATGTCCAGATAACTCATCTATGCTGCTATTAGCTCACTGTCCATCATCAATAGCCAATTTCAATATACAAAATAACTGATGAATTCTCTTACTTATGATTTCTTTGTAGTATTAGGCTTGTTTTTAAAATTTATTTTGAGCACTGAGAGGCATCCTTTCAAACGAACTGTTTTCTTTTCACTTGGTAAATTCTGAGATTAAGTACAGACTCTGCAGGGCACTGAAAATTTCAGTAGACCCAGATCACTACAAAGATTTTAGCAAATAACAAGGATACCTGCCACCTGCCAGACAGCAGTGTTGCTGACAGAACACCTGGCACACAAAGAGAAAAACCTATCCACTTAACCACAAAAATCTGCCTCATCATCCTGTTAGGATCTTAAACTAAATTGCTAACTGGTTTGATTCAATCAGGCAAGTAACTGAATTCTCATTTCAATGACTTGGATGGTATAACAAGACACAGAAGCAGGTAAGGGAAAGACACCAGAGTTTTATCTGGCAAGGAATATATAAAATGCCTCAACTTTGTAACGAGAGGCAGTAAGGCTTAGGGAGGAAGAAAGAGCACTGGGCCCAGAAGGCAGAGACAGCTGTCTGGGCTCAAGGCCTGACTCTGCCATACACTGTCTGACCCTGGGAAAGTCACCTAAGTTTTCTAAATCTCAGTCTCCTCAGTTGTAAAAGGGGACTAAAAATGAATACATCTTAGGGTTGGGGGATATTAAATAATTCATGTGAAGTATTTAGCAGAGAACCAGGCACAGAGCAAGGACTAAAATGTTTACTATAAACTTCATCCTTAACAACATTAATCTTTCTTTTGAATCCAGACCTAAAGCTAGATTATTTCAAACACTTTCAAAGATTTCATCACAAATATTCTTTCCATTTTTTTTTTCATAGACCACCTCACCTATGTAAATGGCACCATTATCCAGCAGAATGCTCAAGCCAAAAAAACTGTAAATCATTTTGGATTCTTCCCTTTCTCTCAACGCATTGATCCAGTGCAAATCCTATTGATTCTACCATAAATCCTTCATTTTTACTGCAATCATCATTATCCAATAAACTATCATCTCTTGCCTAGGTGTCTACAATTGATTTCCAACTGCTCTGTCTTCATTGACCCAAGTCCTCTCCAATCTATTCTTTACCAGGTAGAGAGGCAGGAAATGACCTTCAATGGCTTTCCATTGCACTGAAAATTGTATTCAAATTCTTCCCATGGCCTTCAATTTTCTTGCCTTCTTCTCTTAGCTCCACTTGACATTGCACACTAGACTAGAAGGCCACATGGCCTTCTTTTAATCACTAAGACACATGCCCTTGTTTGATGGCTGGCTCTTTTACTTTAAGTCTCAAATTAATCATCACTTCTTAAGAGAAGGCTTAAGAAGCCTTTACCATCACATCTATGTATAAAGAGATGGCTTTCTTGACCATCACATCTATGTATAAAAATATGTTGGGTTCCCTGCAGAGCTCTTTCATAACCTATGATGTGTTTAATTTCCTCCTCAGTCTGTAATCTTGCTGAAAGCAAAAAATAAGTTCTTGTGTTTATCACTATACAGCATTAAAATAGTTTTCAAAAGACTAAATAAAAATTTTGTTGCATTTCTACTATGTGGAAGACACTGTTTTTAATGTTGCAAATATGAAGCTTAATGATACATAATAACTGCACTCAAGGAACAAACAACCTATTAGAGAACTGTTCTTAAGGAATTCACAAAATTTACTATAAGGACTGAATAATTTCTTAAAGGTTCATAGGAGCTAATAGTTGATCCCGATCTTGATAAACATCACCAGAAAGACAGAAATGAGGAGGCAATGGGAGGAAGGAACAGAGGAAGGAGGTTATTTTAGAGACCCCCAAAGACCCAAGGCACAAGAGTGAATTGTAATTGCTACCATATATATTACCTATTGCCTTGGTTCTGATTATTACAGAAACTGTGAAAAGATGAGCTTTTCTGAAGCTGATGTATCTTATTTCCTCTGACCACCAACACTTGAACCAAAATAGTATAAGATACATGTGCTGTGATTTCCTCATCTATAAAGTGAAGGAGTTACATTAATTTCCCCCTTAAATGTAGCAGCCCATGATTCTTGTTTTATTCTTTTTTTAATTATAAGCATTTTGAGAGCAAGGATCATTGATGGCTCAATAAATGTTTAATAAGTAAATTAACTTTTACCCAAATAACATTAGTTTGCTATTTTGCCTAGTGGTGCCAATGTATGTGGATTTCAAATCCTGATACTGATATATTAATGATTGTGAAAATCAACCACTTTACGGATTGCTAGGATGGAAAGTGTAGGTTCATTTTAGTCCATCTTGGAAAAGTTAGTATTTCCAAACCTTTCTTTTATTGTCATAAATGAATATATTAAACTTACCTGCACTCTCATGTTTATCACAGCTCTATTTACAATAGCTAAGAGTTGGAACCAACCTAAATGTCCATCAGCAGATGACTGGATAAGGAAACTGTGGTATTTCTACACAATGGAATACTACTCAGCCATAAAAAAGAATGAAATTCTGCCATTTGCAGCAGCACATTATATTAAGTGAAATAAACCAGACACAGAAAGAGAAATATCACGTCCTCACTCAAAAGTGGTAACTAAAAAATAATAACAAACCAATAAACTAAAAAAGAAAGATAAGACGATCACAGTAATTCACTGCAGATTCAAAAAGAGAACAGAACTGAGGCCACCAGAGCTGGGAAAGGGGGAGAGGGAGGGAGGATTAGTGAGAAATTGGTAAAGGGCTACAAAAAATGATTACATTGTGTGATGATAAATATAGTAATAAAAAAAAGCATGAAAGAGTCAAAGAAATGATAACAATAAGGAAGTGATGCCTTCAAACATCATCATGAGAATGTGCAAAACTGGGTATGTAAAGAAAGAAAAGTGCCAGCGATTCATAGAAGCAAGATGAGTGATGGTAAACACTGTTTAAGTGTGTAGTGGCCTAGAGAAATTCTAGTTTCCAAAAAGTATCAGAGTAGCTGAACACACGTTTTATGTCCTTTCAACTGACTTTCACTTAATAATTCAATAAAAATTTAACAAGTTCCAATTTGAAAAAAAAGCCATGATCGTACAACACCAGCTTGTACTCCCTTCAAATAAAACTATAAAATTTGGAAGAACTGTTTATTTTGTTGCCTTTACCAAATTCTGTGTTTTATGGTCTTAACCTGCAAAGAACAAAAGCATCAAAATCCCACAGGACAAGGTATTGTGGAAACCTATATATGATCTCTTGGGAAATTGGAAATTTTGAAAATTTAGAGCTAACTCTGGAGAGTGACATTCTTTTTTTCTTTTTTTAAAGTTTACTAATATTATTATTTTTTACATTCTATGATGCTGTGGAGCAGTTGGGGGAAGGGAGAGAGGGGAAGGGTTAAGAAATAGGGTAAGAGGAAGAGGAAGGAGAAGGTGCAGGATTGATGCCTATGGCACCCCCCCTCATTCCTGCAGGGGAGACGAGAGGGCTTCCAGCAGTGGCTTGGTCATTGCTGGGCTGGTTGTGGGTGTCAGGGGACATGACTGAGGCCCCCAGCCCTCCCCCCTCCCTGGCTTGGTAACCTATTCTAGGCTTCACAGGCCTTCCCTGGTGATGTGAGACCCTCATTAGTCAATATCAAACTGTCTCTCGTCTATGGGTATCCTGTTTTTTCTTTCAGCTCTGTGCTAGATCTCTCGCTGTTCCTACCACTCAAACTCTGCACCAGAACCAATCTGCCATCCTTTGCCTACTTCTAAAATGGGGGAACTTCCTGTGGGGACCAGTACTTGAGCTGTATGATAGAGCTAAACCACTGCTTCCCTGCTGATTCCCTGAGGAAGGCTCTTTGTGCAGTTCAGGATTTAATGGTTGACTTTATAGGTACTTCAGGATCTCGTGAAATCTGGTGTACCTGGGTTGTGTAGAAACTCTGGTCTGGGCCTGAGTCTCTTCAACAAACTGCACCCCCTGAAGTTCTACATTCCTGACCAGTCTCCACTGAGTGATCCTGCGCTGACTGGGCGGCAGATCAGCTGTCCTTGCTGTGTCCCAGAGTTCTCCTGGTGGCCCATCTCCCCCACCGTCCATGCTCCAAACACTTCCCATGGGACAGGCCCTGCACTGGTCCCTTTCAATGACTCATCGGCCTCTGAGTGGCTCCATTTTTTTCAGTTGTTGTGGCTCCTCACTTCTTTGTGGGACCACGGGAACCCTATTAGTGGTCTTGCTGGCCTGGGGGCCACCAAGGCCCTCCTCTCCCCTGCTGCCTCCAAGCAATTTCATCCAAAGGGCACAGTTGCAGCATCTGCCAGTTCCTGCTCTGCATGCTCACCAGGGTCAGGTTTGAAGCAGCCAGGGCTTGAAACAGTTGGAGCAGTTCTTTCTTTCCTTATTGTGGCTTCTCCTGAATTCATGCACTCCGTAGGTCTCTCCTCCTCTTCCCCTGAGCTCTAGCAGCCCCAGCTTGGCTGTCATTGCTTTTTAATAGTTGTAAACTGGTTGATTTGTGGGAAAGAGTGACTCTGTGTACGTCTATTCTGCCATCTTGACCAGAGGCCATGAGTGACATTCTTGATCAAACTTTTAAAGACTTTCATATAAAATTAATATATTAATATATTGTTTTTCTACAAATAAAATTTCCCTTTCAAAAGTAATTTAAATCATTAATCAACTAATAATTAAACTCCTTTCAAAGGGTTTTTTTGTCTTTTTTTATTTTTTGTTTTTGTGGGTAATGTTTAAATCCCGAAATCAGGATTAGTGGATCACTGCTACTAATCTTTGTGTAGTTTCTTTTCAATACTTTCAATGTTTTATTTATTTTTAAAAATGCTTATTATAGGCAATTCCTAAAAATTATCAGGCTCTTTATGTAGACCCATATGCATGTCATAATAACATGAAAAAAAAAATCTCATACACATCTCTCTCAGGTGTTTTTAAATCCATTTTTTTTTCTTCCTTTTTTGTCTTTTTTACTGGTCCCCGTATCGGGGACCGGCAATGGGATCGCAACCCTCGGTATTGCGCCTGCTGCACCACACTCAGCCAGTGAGCGGGAACCGGTCTCCACATGGGATCCGAACCCTCAGCGGAAGGGCCGCTGCGCTCCCAGACGGCGCACTCTCCAGTGCACCACCGGGCCGGCCCCATAAGCCCCACTTTCTACTTGGCATTATAAAACTATCTTTATTTCTTTTTTTTATTTTTTATTTTTTCCTTTTTGTCTTTTATCGTGACCGGCAATGGGATCGCAACCCTTGGTGTCACGCCCGCACTGCGCTCAACCAGTGAGCAGACCGGTCTCCACATGGGATCCGAACCCTCGGCGCGAGCACCGCCACGCTCCCAAGCGGCGCACTCTCCAGTGCACCACTGGGCCGGCCCTAAATCCATTTTTAAAACTTCATCACAGTTTCCTTCAAAATGAAATGTCTAAAACCATACCAGCTGCTACGGTCTGAATGTTTGTTCCCTCCAAAGCTAATGTGTAAGCTTGACCCCCACTGTGGTAGTGTTGAAAGGTGGGGTCTTTAGGATGTGATTGGATCATAAGGGTTATGCCCTCATGAATGAATTAATCCATTCACAGATTAATGGATTAATGGATACGTGGGTTATCAAGGGAGTGGCACTAGCAGCTAAGGAGAGAAAGAAGCACATTAGCCCATGCTCTTGCTCAGCCTCTCGCCTGTGTTACCCTGGTCACCACGGGACTCTGCAGAGAGTCCCTACCGAGAAGGCCCTCACCAGATGTGCTCCCTGGACCTTGGAATTCCCAGCCTCCAAAACTGTAAGAAATAAATTTTATTTCTTTACACATTACCCAGTTTCAGGTATTCTGTTATAAGCAACACAAAATGGACTAATACACCAGAATAGTTTAGGAGACCAGTAAAGGGTTCTGTATGGAAACAATCAACATATTTGCACTAAATGTTGCAGAATTTCATGCCAATATTGAGATTTTTTCAAACACTCACTTCATTGAATTTTGAACTACTTGGTTTCAATTCCAAGTCTGAAGTGCATTCACAGAATAGCTGCAACTGAACTAATGATGACTCTTGCTTTCTCTCTCCCCTTATAGTCTACTTAATAAAATCAACTTATTTAAAATTGCTAGATTCTTAAATCTCCATAGCCCTAGCAAGATAAGAACGGAAAATATATATGGTCAAAATGAAATTTTAGTGTTGTTCACCTCCTCTTCATTCCCATACTTCAGCTTTGATTCAGCCCCTCATCAACTATTGTAACATTCAGCAGTCTTGCTTCTCTCACCAAACCATTTTCCATGCAGTCATCAGAATTCTAAGGTTTGATCATGTGTTCACACTCTTTCTAGAATCCAGTATGTGCTCTTTAGCATAGCATTTAAAGCCTACTATAATTTGACCCCACTCTACCATTAAATAACAGCATCTCCACTCCCCTTACATCCTCCACCAGGAAGCCCTATAGAACAGCAGTTAAGAGAAAGGTTATGAAGTCAGAGTGCATGAGTTTATTTATGCCACCTCACTAGCTGTGAGCTCAGTCAGGTGATGTATGCTCCCAAACCTTAATCTCCTCACTGAATTTCATATGAAGGTAAAATGAATTAATCCAAGATACTGCTTAGCATTATGCCTAGTACACAGCCATCTCTCAGTAAATTTTAGGTATTATGATTATCATGAAAATTCTACTTCAGCCTCCTGGAATTATCCATTGCTCTTCTTACATACTATACCTACATGTATCTGTGACTCCACTTATGTTGTTCCTTTGTCTGAAATGCTTTCCCTCTTTTCTCAGTCTACAAATGTCTATTCATCCTATAAAACCTGTCACTTGCTAGTTCCTTGGCCAAGTTTTCCTACATCTCTCCAGGTGAAAATTAATACCACCTCATGCTATCTCAATTTTTTATAGCTAGTGTTCTCATATCATGCTTTATAAATATGTATAGCTGTATATAACATTGTACTCAGGAAGAGTTTAATCATGTTAGAAGAGCCCATGTCATTGACTTTATATTCTCCCAACATCTTAAACATAGTAAGGACCTGTCTATTGTCAGGTCAATGACTGGTTTTTAAAACAAAACAAAACAAAAGAAGAGAAACCCTCTGGGAGTTTTGTAATATATCTTCATTTTCTTATTTTACATTAATTTCCTTCATATACCCATATATAGCCAAATTCAAATATACACTAAGCATCTGTCAGAGTTTTGTTTAACTATTTGCTCTTCCTGGAATTCTCTATCATCCATCTCCAAAGACCTAACTTCTACCTAACATTCATGGCCAGGTTCAAGCATAGTTCTTCATGTCCTTTCTCATTCCTCTACTTCAGAAATATCTCTAATACTCTTCCCCCCACAGCATCCAGCCTACACTACTTTTCAGTGAATTAGCATTTTCTAGTTTACATCATACATATTTATTTATAAACCTCATTTCCTCTAATAAAATGAGTCCCCAAAGGGGAAAAACATCACTAGTATAAATGAAGGTTTCTGACTTGAGCAACAAAGTGCCTAAGAGAGTCATTTACTGAGAAAGGGAAGGACAGATAGGTAACATGCAATTTATTTGCTGTAAACTCTGAAGGTATCTGAAAGAGGACTGCACTGAAACAAGAACACAATTTTTAATAAAAGTTCATCAAATGGTACACTTAAAATGTATATTTTATTGTACATCAGTTACACTTCAATAAAAGTTGGTTTTAAAACGCGATGTTCTATATTTTCAATATTGACTTTTACTATTAAATCAAATATGCATTGCATATTTTTTCATGTTGCAGTTAACAAAAATAAATTACAGTCTCACTGACTACCCATCTCTACCCATAATTAGCTTCTAAAAAAAATTCATATTGTAACCGTTGAAAGTTAAAAACAAATAAATGAAATAAGGGAAAACACCAAATCAGAGGTTCTTTTTCTGTATTTATTTTTTATTTTTAACCTTTCATTCCAAAATAAAATCAGACTTACAAAAAAGGGTGTGAAAATAATACAAAGAATTCCCATATATTCTTCAAATGTTAATATTGTTTATAACCACAGTATGCAGTACAAAATCAGAAAATTAGTATTGATGTAATATTATTAACTAAAGACTCTATTAAAATTTTGTCAATTGTCTCACTTACATCCTTTTTTTGACCAACCCACTACATTCAGTTGTCATATTTTCTTAAGTCTCTTTTAATCTTGGACAGTACCTCAGTTTCTCTTTTTCTTTCACAATTTTGACACTTTTGATGTGTACTGGTCAGTTACTTTGTAGAAGTGCCCCTCAATTTGTGCTATTCTGATGGCTCCTCATGAGTAAACTCAGGTTATGCATTTTTAGCAATAACACCATGTAAGTGATGCTAAGCCCTTTAAGAGCACTTTATTAGGAGGCACAGGATGTTAATGTGGCTCAGTATGGATAAGATTAACTTTGAGCACATGATTAAAGTACCGTCTGCCAGGTTTTGCCAATATACAGTTAATGGTTTGTGGTTAACATGTCCTTTGCGGAGAGATACTTTGAGGCTATGTATACACCCTGCTTCTCATTATACTTTCATCCACTAGTTTTACCATTCATTGATGATACTTGCCTGCAACAATTAATCTGCAGTGTTTGCCAATTAGCAATTTTCTACTTCCATCATACCTGTTACATTTATCAACTAGAATTCTACTACAAGGAAGAATTTTCTTTCTTCTCCATGTATTTACATAGTCAATTATTTATTTATATCAATATGAACTCACAAGTATTTCTTCTCTGAGTAATTTTATAATGGATTATAATCCATTCCAATCACTTATTTTTTACCCTAATATTATCTAAGATTTGACTATTGGGAGTTACTTTAAGTTAATTCTACATCAGGGTTCTTAACAGATGAATTTCAGTGGGCTTTGAATTTCTGAAATGGTATGCACTATTTTGTACGAAAATACATTTTGCATTATTATCCTCAAATTCATAAATAATTCTGTGACTCTAAAAAGATTAGAAAACCATTGTTCTTATCTACAATACATACATTCTGACTCCTATATATTATTTTGACTAATTAGAGTTTTGAGGTTAGGGTTGATAATTACGGACCAAGTCAGAAAATTTTAAAAAGTCTCTGCCTGCTTACAGCTCGGTGAAGGAGACAGGCGAGCTCCAAGAGGGTTAAGAATTTCCAATCGCGCTCACTGGGATAGCCTAAAATAGGCCTTGCACATAGGAGGCAATGGATCAGTATTACCTAGCAACTTACCTAGCAAGTGAGCCACATTATAAAACTGTAAAACCAAACATTCCTTAATATAACAAGATATAACATGGGATCCTAACAAAACCTTAACATATATCACAATCTCTTATTTGAAACATAAAAAGCTTATGAAGAATCCAAGTACGAGCAATAATCATGTTGTTTTACAATATATTCGTATCTGTTTATTTCTTTTTTATAGATAATGCTTGGAGAAATTTCACAATCTTCAAAATAGAGAGTTAAAAATAAAAGGAGATGGAAGATGTTTAATTATTCTCCCCAATGATTCACAAAGGAGAGGGGGTGATAGAGGGTATATCTCCCCTCTTAGAGAGTCATATCAAAATCATCATCAGTCTATTCAAACTTGTTCACTTGACCACTAAACCCCCAGAGAAAAGTGCCAACTTAGTAAGCTGCCTTTTCTGTGTCCAAACCCCCAGATCTGCATGGCAAATCACCTATAGAACTTTACCACATTCATATGCACAGTCATCACTATCATTAGGAAACATGGCCCTGAAATAGATTAAATATATTTGTGTCCCAAAGGTGACCAATTTACATGGCTAATTTAAAATAGCACATAAATGAAAACTATATAACATTACTCTTTACGTATAATATATTGTGTTTTAAGTGTCTTTCTTTCTTTCTTTTTTTTTTTTCCTTTTTGTCTTTTTTTCGTGACCGGTAACAGGATCGCAACCCTCGGTGTCGCGCCCGTACCACAACCGGCAACGGGATCGCAACCCTCAGTGTCGCGCCCGCACCGCGCTCAACCAGTGAGCGGACCGGTCTCTATATGGGATCTGAACCCTCAGCGCCGCCACGCTCCCAAGAGCCGCACTCTACTGAGTGCGCCACCAGGCCAGCCCTTAAGTGTCTTTCCTGATTACACTTAAATTATGATTAATAAGTTAAAATGAAATATAACAACCAGTTTCTCCTCCCAATAACCCTGTCTTCTTTTAAAAATTACCATCACCACATTATCACTATTTTACACTATAGTACAAAATGTAAATAATCTTTAAAAATTTACCTCAATTTTTTTAACATTTTAAAGTCTCTGTTTCTTTTAGAAAATATGGCAATATTTCCTATCTTGCAATATAGTAGACATCCAATAATTGCTAACTTATTCTTAAGCACTACTTTCATTATATCATTGCATTTATCATGCATATCCTTATTTTAAGTCCAAAATTTCTGCCTCCCAAGATTTTTCATAATCTACCTCTACATTATTTATATACATTTGTTCATTTATCCCTTCTTTCATTAAAAGGACATTTAACATTTAATAATTTAAGAGCCCTTTTCAAGATAAGAAAGTATGAAATAATAAATACAAGCTTTCCTTAAAAAAAAAAAAAAAAAAGCCCAGTTTAAATTAAAGGGACGTCATGAAGCAAAGCCCTTGCACCTAAAAGTACTCCCTTAATTCAGGAACTGTATAGTAAATACCATCTGGGTTCTGATATGGAAACTAAATCGACAACCAGGTAAACTAAAGGAAGAATATATTTGCTGACTAGTCTCAGCTGACAAGTAATTTTAAAAGAGACCCTGCTCCTTTCTCTGCCACATGGACACCCTTCTCCCCAAATCACTGCAAAAAGATAGAAATACTTTGCTGCCAGTTTGCTTCTATAGTTTCTGTATGAACCTATCTGACATTTCAAGAAAGCATCTATGTCTGTGTAGGCCTTGGGTTTCAGGAGCCATAGGTTTAGATAACCATGGGAAGTCATAAAGCATGGCTAGCACAGGAGATACTTACTTGAACACTGTTATGAAAATGAATTTTTCTGGCCTTGAATTTTCCATGAGAAATTTTCATGGGAATAGCATTGCTGGTTTCTCTTCTTGCCTCTTACTCTTACCTGACTGATGAATTTGAGAGAGGGTAAAGAGCATGCTTAGCTCAGTGTTTTGCATCTCAGTTCACAGTAGGGTGATGGTGGTGTGGGGTAGAGGAGGAAGAGAAGAAGGGATTCTGTCTGTCATGTCTAAAGCTGACTGCCTGACCCTAGAGAGGAAACCTGAAATTACCAGTTGGACAGAGATGACAGTTGGAAATAAGATTAATTTAGAACAAGGTTTTTAAACCTCAGCACTGTTAACATTTTAGGCCAGATAATTCCTAATTCTGTGTTGTGTGGAGCTGCCGTATGTGTTGCAAGAGGTTAAGGAGCATCCCTGGCTTCTCCCACAAGTGGTGGTAGCACCTGTCCCCCCCACCCCCTTGGTGACAACCAAAAATGCCTCCAGACTTTGCCAAATGTTCCCCAGGGCCAGGGGTGGTGACAAACTATGCTCATTTGAGAACCACTGATTTAGAATGATAAAAGCCTTATGACTATACACTTAAGTCATGTGCAATTCAGCTCTCATCAATAATAAAATTATTTTATTCTACATATGTGTGATTTCCATGTCCATCTTTCAGTTGCTTATGACCTTGAGAAGGGAAGGGAGGAGTGTTGTTATTAATTCCCCAAGTCCCCACTTACATTAATTACTTCAGATGCAACGAACTAATTAAGTATTAATAATTATTTTCTCTCCTGCGGCTCCATTCTTTGAGGTTCTATTAACTTTAGGATAATTTGGTATTTGAGACAGAGTCTCAGTCTATTATCTAACTTTTTTAATGGACTTATAAACAAAAGTCCTTGACTGTTATAAAACCTAAAATGCAGTGCTTTGTTTATTCTTTGACACCCTCCAAACTGTACTTGCTCTCTGATGAATATACTATATCCATTCCTACATTCTTATTGATAGATTCTACCAAGAAACCCTGTATATTTTCATGTGCTCTTCAAAAAACAAAGAAATAACAACAGAAAAACAAATCCCTAAAAACACAGTTTAACTCCTAGCTTCTTGATTACAGAATTAACGAACATCTTGTTGAATCTTTCAATTTTATAAACATGGAAATTAAGTCCCAGGAAAAAACATGATTTGTCTAAAATCACAGAGCCAACCAGTAGTAAAGCTAGAACTGAAACCTCAAGCTCCTAAGTCCCAATCTAATACTCTCCTCATTTCATGATTAGATGACTGCAGCTATATCTCCTTTTTCTAAAGTGTTAGAGCATTTACGACATAGTGCCTACAATTTAAGTCTTAATAACAGCATGCGTTTGATTGCTTAACATTTTTTTCCATCTAATTATCTCATGTATTTATCTTTTCTCCTTGACTATTTATAAGTTCTGTGAGAACAAGGACCATATCAAGCCTTCGCTGCATTACTCCAAAAGCCTTCTGTAGTTCTGAGCACCAGTTAGGGGTCCAAGAAGTCTGTACTGACTGGCTGCCTCCCTAGAGGTAGAAGAAAGCAGCCCAGGGGTACAATGAATGATGCAAGTGAAAATAGAAGCTCTGTAGAAATTCTTAAATTTTAGATGATTTAGGAAGTAAAATTAGACAAGGAAAACTAAAATATGGTTGAGTATTTATGCATGTGTACATGGCACTTTACAAAACACATGACATGTATTTACTTATTTAAACTCTTCATTCTTTTTCTAATCCATGTTACCCAATTAGCAAGTCATACAAAAAGGACAAATTTAAAGAGTCCTTTAGCAACTGCTGTGTGGCACTATGCCAGTAATTGCATGCTCTGTAAATATACTACTTTTAGTCTTGTAATGTTGAAAAAAATCATATTTGTTCAAAATCTCTAGCCAGAATCCACACAGAGTTATCAGGCATAAATCATTCACCATCCTGGGATACAGAACGATTCTGAAAAGAACTATTTCATCCTTCATAGTCCATATTAAGTCAGGTGGACAAAGTTCTGAGAGTTTTGATTATTCCTGGAACAAAATGAAAATCATAATTCATGTCATAATTCTATCTCATTATGGCTTATAATATTTATGATTTTCTCTTGATGACAATAGAAAACTAGCTGATTAGCCAAAAAAACTTTTGCTTCATCATTCCTTTAGTTTTGCATTCTTGTATTTTAAACATGTAGATCAACATTTAAATTTAATGTGGTTACGCACACATTTCAGATGTGAAGCACAGTCATAAAAGTTCTCACACAGGTTTCCAAAGGACACTAACAAAACAAGAGAAGTGAATTGAAAGATCAAAAGCCTCAGAAAGGAGTCACTACTTACAATGTTCATCAGGGTGAGGAGGTAGTTTTGGACGTGCTCTTTGCCATGGAAACGGACCACAGAGTCATCCACTCCCAGCAGCACCTCGATGTTGTAATCGTTTTCTCCCGCGTGTCTGCGGCGCCTTATTGTTTCATTCAGCTGCTGGTCAATGCCGCTGTAAACTGTACCTAGATCATCAAGGCCTTCCAGATCCGACTCTATTAAGAAACAAAAGGAACCCAGGCATTTCAGTTTCCCCAATGGGCCTTCTAATAACTTCTCAGGAAAAAGAATCCTCTTGGGGGCCTATTATTATAATCCATAATCCTCAAGATGCTGTTCAGTTTATTCCTTCAACAACATACACATACATATGATCAGACAGACCTCGAACAAATTCAACACAGAACACTGAGGGTAAGATAACATTATTGTACAGAGAGCAGCGCTACCGTGCCAGGCTGATGTTCCACGAAGGTGAGCGTGGTTTAGTCTTTCTCCTAGCTGCATCCCCACTGTGGAGCAAAGGCAGCGAGAGCACAGAACACATCATAAGTAATTACTAAATAAATGGAAACTATAAATGAAAGGCACATGTCAGTATGTTTACAGTGATTATAACTTAAGTTACTATAATCATGGAATATATAATCTGTGTCACATAAATTTAAATTGCTTCTCTTCCCAGTAACTTTAATTTAAAAATCAAATTATAGCATGGCAACACAACAGTATCTAGTAGGATAATTACTGGTCAACATGTTTTACTTGGTTTCTTCTGAGTATGGTTTTGTAGTGAATGCTACTAGGGAAGAAGTGTATATATAAGGCCTATTCACTCAATATTACAGATCACCACATTTGTATGGACCATCATCTGGATAGCAGGTCATCAGTTGCTAAACATCTGTGAGGTATCAAAGTAAGAAGTCAGTCAGAAAATGACCTATATTCAAGGAAAATAAAAGGATATGTAATTTTTTATTTTATGCAGTTTAAGGAATTTCAATTTTTTACTTTCTAAATAGACATTTCACACACACACATATTTATGCACACAGATACACATATGTGTGTACACATTTATGTACACATATACACACACACATATATACATATATATGAAGCAAAAGAATGACAGACATTGTCTAGTGACCTCTTGGTCTGCCTTCGGATGACTATTTTTGATGAAGAAAATATTTTTATGAGTTAAAAAATAAAATCTATCATTTGGAAACTAAAATTAAAGAGATTATTCAAAACTGCTGGTGTAAAAACTGAAAATATATTCATCTCTATTTCACATACATACAACTTGGAAAGGATTTTGTTTTATCCTGCTTTGATGTCTAAAACAACCACATATCTAAAAGTGAGCTTAATAAAACCAACTCTGACTCATACTTTATATGGAGGTTTATTTAATGCTGTACTGGGGCCTGTAAGCCATTAGAATCAGCATCTGACATTAATGAACAGGTATTTTCCCATACACCTTTGTGGTTTTAATAAAGTTGCAGGGGGAAAAGGTGTCTCTTAGCCAGGAAGATTGATGACCATGCCCTAGCTACATGGGATTAGAAGTAATGAAAGTATAGATCCCACTCACACCCTTGCTTCCTTCAAAAATACATAGAAACACCAACACCCTCCCCTACAAGTATGGGCATAAGCTCTGAATATGACTACTCAGGTTTGAAAGCCGTACTGTAATTCACTTTGACCCAAGCCCAACTGCTAACTCATTAGCTGGGAATTTTTTCCTCACCAAGGAATCACATTAGTTCCACAATACATAAATAACTCTCACCATCACCCACATCAAAGAGAAAGCTTTCCTCAAAAGTTGTTTTCAAGAGCTACAAACCCACACTGAGGGCAAGAGACTATACCTGCAAACAGCTTTACTATTCAACCTTAAGTCTTTTCATACATTTGAGAATGTGAAAGGTTGCGATAGCTACTGTACAAATAGGAAATTCATACATGAGCATTCAGTTCTAAAAATGGCTTTTTTGGGGGGCAGAACTGTCAGAGACAACATCCAATGGAAATATACTAGCAATATCATTATATCATTAAGCCCAGTGCATGAATGAAGAGGACTGAATATTTATTTCAGAAAGACTTCATTCTGCTCTAATACCCCTTTGGTTTAGCCTTTGCATCCCTCCTTAAATATGTGGTTTTCTGGTAAGAGAGGATAATCTCTCTCTTTTTTTTTTTGCTGCATAAGAATCCTGGGAGGAAAGAAGGAAGCCTTTTAAAATCAAGAACAGTTTTATTCCTGTTTTCCCTTGTGCTGTGCAATGTTTTTTGTTTGTTTGTTTGTTTGTTTGTTTGTCTTTAACAGAAGCCATTTTCCCAAACTCATTCTGTGAGGTCAGCATCACCCTCATACCAAAACCAGACAAAGATACAACAAAAATAAGAAAATTACAGGCCAATATTCTTAATGAACATAGACACAAAAATCCTCAACAAAATATTAACAATCAGGATACAACAACACATCAAAAAAATTCTATACGATGATCAAGTGGGATTCATCCCAGGGATGCAAAAGGATGGTTCAATATATACAAGTC
This sequence comes from Galeopterus variegatus, assembly GCF_000696425.1. Lineage (NCBI taxonomy): Eukaryota > Metazoa > Chordata > Mammalia > Dermoptera > Cynocephalidae > Galeopterus > Galeopterus variegatus. Next base: position 347,281 of record NW_007726435.1, read on the forward strand.
AATAAATGTGACACACCACATCAACAAAACCAGGGACAAAAATCATATGATTATCTCAATAGATGCAGAAAAAGTATTCAACAAAATTCAACATTGCTTCATGATAACGACTCTCAGCAAATTAGGTATAGAAGGCAATTATCTCAACACACCAAAGGCCATATATGATAAACCAATCGCCAATATCATTCTGAATGGTATTGAAACAAGACAAGGAGGCCCACTCTCACCACTCCTATTTAACATAGTATTGGAAGTACTAGCCAGAGCAATCAGGCAAGAGAAAGAAATAAAAGATTGGAAATGTCAAAGTTAAACTGTCCCTGTTTGCAGATGACATAATTTTATATACAGAAAAACCTAAATACTCTACAAAAAACTCTTAGAGCTGACTAACAATTTTAGTAGTGTTGCAGGATACAAAATCAACACTGAAAAATCAGTAGCATTTTTATACTCCAATAAAAAGTAGCAGAAAAAGAAATCAAGAACACAAGCCCATTTACAATAGTAACCAAAAAATAAAATACCTAGGAATCAATTTAACCAAGGAGGTGAAAGATCTCTATAATGAGAACTACAAAACACTACTGAAAGAAATTAAAGAAGACACAAAAAGGTGGAAAGACATACCATGCTCTTGGATGGGAAGAATTAACATCATGAAAATGTTCATGCTACCCAAAGCAATCTACAGATTCAATGCAATCCCCATCAAAATACCAATGACATTCTTCACAGAATTAGAAAAAAAAATCCTAACATTCACATGGAACAACAAAAGACCCCGAATAGCCAAAGTAATCCTGAGCAAAAAAAAGCCAGAGGCATAACACTACCCAACTTCAAATTCTACTACAAAGCTATTGTAACCAAAACAGCATGGTACTGGCATAAAAACAGACACTTGGACCAATGGAACAGAATAAAACACCCATGAATCCACCCACTTACTTATAGCCAACTGATCTTTGAAAAAGGCAACAAGAACACACATTGGGGAAAAGACTGCCTCTTCAATAACTGGTGCTGGGAAAATTGGACATCCATATGCAGAAGAATGAAACTGGACCTGTATGTCTCACCATATATCAAAATCAATTAAAAATGTGCAATGTTCTTTTCTATGTTTCCTAAAGTGGGCAACGTCACACATTTCAAAGAAATATAGTGGGATAGCTTCTGGCACTTTTCACTTACACACATCATTATAATTACAGACAGCTCTGAAGATGTGAAATATCTTCATTCATAATGAATTTGTCTTAGTATGCCTAATTTATAACATAATGGTCAAGTGACATGGGCTTTGTAATCAGACATACCTGGCTTCAAATCTTGGTAATGTTACATCCTAATAGTGTGATTTTACTTAAGATGACTAACCTCTGACCTTCAGTTTCCTCATCTGTAAAATGGGATAATAATACCTATTTTTGCGGAGTTACTGTGATGAGCTAATGGTGAAAACACTATACACAGTGCGTAGATATAAGTGCTCTACAAATAGTATTTACTGCTACTACTTATGATGATAATGATGATTTTCCCACTAAGAGAAGCCTTCATTTTTTTTTTTTAAAGATGACCGATAAGGGGATCTTAACCCTTGACTTGGTGTTGTCAGCACCACGCTCACCCAGTGAGCTAACTGGCCATCCCTACATGGGATCCGAACCCTTGGCCTTGGTATTATCAGCACCACACTCTTCCAAGTGAGCCACGGGCTGGCCCGAAGCCTTCATATTTTTAAGGATCTGTATATTTTATTTTACATATCATAAATCATACAGTTTCAGTTATTTTAAAACAGGTGAGAAAAGAATCTGGAATTAGTGAAGGGAAATCCGAACTGCTGATAACCTTAGAAAGAATAAGGGTAACAATATTTACTGCACAGCAGAAAGAAGACAAAAGGAGAGAATATAAAATGTTTACTTTCAATTAAAATTAAGATACATAATACAAAATTAGAAAGAGCTAGTTTACAGATAGCACTTACCTTCACTCAACCATATTTATTCAGTACCCACACATATGTAGATCCTGAGAAGGTAGAGAAACCACTCCATTTCTCTAGGTATTAATCCTGGGAACCACCCAGTCATATTGGATTTATATTCAGAAAGAAACCAAATTCGTATCATGTAGTGACAAACAATTATATAGGCTTGAATCACTTTCACATTTGCTAGGTTAAGTAGACCTAATCAGGTACCAAAACATGCCTTTTAGTAATAGTCCACACCTGTGTAATGCTTCACAGTTTAAAAGATGACAAAAATCTTAGATGCTTCTGTATCTAATGCTATCAATATCCCCAACATAAGACATAAGAATAGGAACAATTAAAGGTGAATATCATGCTAGTCATGACCAGATATTCTTCTAGTGAATCTGTTTACTGTTTTGAAGTACTGAAAAGAATCACATAGAAGGCAGTAGGCAAGTTCAACCAGTGAAAGCAGAGTGTCAATTTGCTTTGGGTGTCAAAAATTATGGGTCGTTGGTGGCACCTTGCTGGCATTCTGCTACACAAGTGTTAAGGTGACTTGAATAGTGGAGGCTGAGTTGGGCAGCAGAGACTGATGTGATAAAAGAATTAGCAAAAAAAAAAAAAAAAAAAATTCAGTTTAAAAAAAACCCCAACACATGGTATCCCAAAAGGGCATTAAAAAAAAAAAAAAAAAAAAAAATTCAGTTTAAAAAAAACCCCAACACATGGTATCCCAAAAGGGCATTAAAAAAAAAAAAAAAAAAAAAAATTCAGTTTAAAAAAAACCCCAACACATGGTATCCCAAAAGGGCATTAAAAAAAAAAAAAAAAAAAAAAATTCAGTCTAGAAAGAACCTCAACACATGTGATCTCAAATGAGCATTAAAAAAGAAAAAAGAAAAAGAGCACTCTAAGCATTTTTCTAGGAAAAAGCAAATTACCTTTTAGTGTTAAATATAGGATTGTTAGTGTTAAATCAGAATTTTGAACTTACTAAACAGACAAAGTACAATATAACTTGCTTTGCTGATTATGAATACTTGGGCTTGAAACATTTTAAGGATGGAGTATGACATCTTTATATGCTTAATGATATTTACAGGAAATCAAAGTGCAGGATTAGTGAAATTGCCCCCCACTCCAGAAGAAATTCTAAGGGTCTGAAAAAGGAAGCAGAAGACAAAGGTAAAATTGGAGAGGTACAAGCTCTGATCAAGTTCTGAATCTAATACCAATACATTAGGGTTGGAAAGCAATCTTAAGCATACTGTGAAAGAGACTGTGATAGAATCATCTACCCAATACCCATTCTCTCCTTCCTAGGGGGCAGAATGTCAATTTTATTTGAAGAGGCAATAAAACCAGCTAAAAGTTATTCTCAGTCTCTCTTGTGACTAAGGATTACATGTGATTAAGAATTAGTCAATGAGATCTAAGCAGAAGCTTTGCTTATACTTGGTGGCTTACAAAGAGGGCTTTTATTGGCTTACATGGGAGGCTTCCACAAAGGCTCTTCAAAGGAGGCGATGCATTCTGGTAGGTGTGCCCCTTTGGCCCTCCACTCAGTATTCCTTCCTGCTGCCTGGAACTTGAACCTAAAATCAAGTGCTCTATGAGGTGACCTGAGAATCAGGGCATGTTCTGCATATAGTAGGGTAGCAAGCATGAAGGAGTCTGACTCCCTGATGACCGTGGGGCTGCCATACCAGGGCTGGATTACCTAGCACCAGACTTTGTTATGCACAAGAGTTATAAATAACTCTTCTATCATATTCAGGCCACTATTCTGATGGGTTTTCTTTTATATGACACTGAATCTACTTCAGAAAATGAGGAAGAATCATACTGTTGTGCAGTAACAATAAATACAGAATGAGTTTATATGTAGAAATTTGGTTCTTCATGAACAGAATACTGTTACAAAAATGAAGTAACTGAAATACCACAAGCTGGATTTTCCAAGAGTAGGTGGAAGTCCTATAATCAGAGCTAAAAATAGGTGTAAAATCCTACAAATGTCATCTGTTAATATCAGAAGCAAAGTGAAATTAAATAATTGTGTCGACCTGTTTGTTTCGGCAATAGTGATCTTTCCATTGACACCTTTTAAAAAATATTTAAAGTTATTACTTCCTAAAAGGGTACAGTAATAACATCCCCATATATATAGAACTATTCTACCAAGATATAAAACATTTCTGTGGAAAGCAGCTGCATCCTTCAACCAACTGGGAAATTCCATAATGATAGTTCAAAGAACTATATTCAAGCCAATTTATGATGTCAATTCAGAAATTTCACTAAGTAACTGATGCTTTTTTTTTAAGACGTTACCATTGAATGAATATTAATTTCCATGATTTCTTTTCCCCAAAAGTTCTAATTCTAAAATACTTGTGTTAGCTTTTGTTTTTACTGACTACTTTAAGGGATAACATATGGTACTTTTTAAATGCAAAACTTCTTACCTTTAAGTAAAAAATAATGTTTTCATGCTTTGGGTTTGTGATCATTTGTAAACAAAATTAAAAAGTCATCTCAATATCCAAAAGACGGACTCTGACTTTCAATAAGAATCTTCTATATGTCAGTTAGAATGATTTTAGCTGCAAATAAAGAAAACTTTACTTAAAGTGTCTTGAGCAATAAGGAAACATATTAGTTTGCATAACAAGAGATCCAAAGGTAGGGTGATTCCTGGGTTAATCTATCAGGAGATCAGCAAGGACCCAATTTTTCCATCTTTTCATATTCTGCCATTCTTGGTGTACAAATTTTATCTTCAAACTGACTTCTTTGATTATTTTGGAATGGCTGCACCAATCATCATCAGCAGGTCCAACAGACTGTGTTTTCCTCCACATCTTTCTTAGGAGTAGGTCAAAACCTTTCCTAGATGCCCTGGGTACATTTAACTACATATTTCAGTGACCAGAATCAAAATTACACACCTTTGTCAAAATCATCCACAAATGAGAAGAATGGAACCCCGTATTGTTTTAGGCAAATAAGAAATCAACCCCTGTGGCTGAGGCCAGCCTTTTCTGAAGCACATGTTTAGAAGTGTGAGTTCATGAATAATACTGAGGTTCTATTTAAAAAGATGAAGGGTAAGGACCCGAAATAAAAGAGGAGAAGGAAATGACTCACATACAGGCAACCCACCTTGCTGAGTTCTCCTTTTCAGATCCTCCTCTTCCTTCATCCCTTAGTAACAGTCTTCTACTGGTCTCTTTTAGGCTCTTAGTCTGCATTAATGTATTTTGTGTTTAATTTTTCCTCCTGTAATCTGCCTAGAGATCACTTCTGCATTCTTTTGGACTCTTAACATCTTTTGAAAGGTACCATCCTTCATTCCCATAGTAGGGGATTCTCACCACTGTTGCTCGCTCAGCCCCATTGCAACCATTTAATGAATAAATCACTGAAATGTTTTGGTGTGGGCAAGGTTGTCAGTAAAATACAGAATTCCCTGTTAAGTTCAAATTTAAGACAAATACCTTTTTTTAAAATCTAAGTGTATCCCAAATATTACACATAAAGAAAACTTAATTGACATAATTCTAAACACCTATTCATCATTTATCTGAGGTTCAAATTTAAATAAGACTTCTGTATTTTTATTTGCTAAATCTAACAACTCTAGGTGTGAGAGAATTATTTTTCTTTAGGCAGTACATGCAGTTACACAGATTTATACCCTCCTAGTCTCACTTTCCCACTCCACCCTCTCTCTTCAGTTCCAGCAGTGGACATTGACCCAGGCATGGCCAAGCAGTATATACCATTTCCTTGACTCCAGTAATGGCTAGTGGATGGGCAAATAGCCTAAATCACACAAATGAAAGTATGACCTAGGGCTTTTATGGCATTACTAAGAAAAAAAAGTTCTCTCTATTAAGCTTGAAACTGGCAAAATATAACAACATATGTATTTGAGGGCTAGTTGTTGGTCTAAATTAGCTATAGGGGGATAGTTGTTGGTCTAAGTTTAATGCCAGAAGATGAAAGTAGAGAATGCTGTTGGAGACAATAGATTATACTCCAGTTATGACTTTGAGCCTCTGAACTCAGTCATTCATCCCTGAAACCTTGGTCTTTTCATTTCCATGAACCAATAAACTACCACCACCTCATTTTCTTTCTTTACTGCTTTTTTTCCCTTTAACTCAAGACAGTTTGATATGAGTTCCTGACACGTGAAACTAAAAGAATTCTGATGAATAAGCCCATCTGTACCCTTCCTGCTGTCATCATCAATAATCCTCATTTTCCTTCCCACTCTTTTCCTTCTTTTCTCTTTACAGATATTTATATTGCATGTTATATTTTCAGCAACTTGATTATTAAATAGCCATAATATATTTACTGTATAAGGGTTTCCTCTTGCTCTATATTCATCTTTTTAAACTTATTTTTACATAGTTACATTGATTTATTTTTTATTTTATTTATTTTTTAATTGGCATGTAATAATTGTACATATTCTTGGGGTACAGAGTAATATTCCAATACATGTATAAACTGTGTGATGATCAAATCAAACTCTTCTTTAGTAAACTATTCTTAGGCTGCATGGACCTCTGAAAGTAACTATATATTCTGTTTTATCTCTCTGCTATGGGTTGAAAGTCTGTCCCCTTCAAAGTTTATGTTGGAATTTAATCCCCAACATATTTGAAAGGTGGGGCCTTTAAGAGATGACTGGATCATGAAAACTATGCCTTCATGAATGGACTGACCCATTCATGGGTTAATGGGTTAATGGTTTAATGGGTTATCAGGGGACTGGGGGCCTTACAAGAAGAGCAAGTGAGCACATAAAGAGCACTCTTGCTATTCTTGCCATGTGATAACCTGCATCTCCTAGGGACTCTGCAGAAAGTTCCTGCCAGGAAGAAGGCCCTCACCAGGTATGCCCCCTGGACCCTGTACTTCCCAGTCTCCAAAACTGTAAGAAATAAATTTCATTTCTTCATAAATTACCCAATTTCAGGTATTCTGTTATAAGTAACAGAAAATGATTTAATATACTATCAAATTAATTATTTTATTCTCTCTATTCAATTATAAATGAAGGATTTTGTTACTGGTAACTTGCTTCCTAGTTTATTTCTTCTGTTGCTCTTAATTCAGCTAAAATCATAAAGTTAATTTTAGTAGACAGCATAGTTTTTAATTTTCACATTTTAGTACTCTAAACATTTAGTAGTATTTTAGTTAACATTTTTCTTCCTCTTGACTAAATTATATTTTTTCTTACTTATGGTTTCCATAGTTGAGCTTTACTAAATCGAGGAGGGTAGTGGAAGAGTAGAGGAAGAGGTCACTATGCACGATTTACTAGACTACATTCTAGTCATCTTAGACCGTTAGAGGTTAAGGTTTTCTAAACAAGCTCAATTGCACAGAGGAGAGAGAAGATTCCATTTCACAGCTGTCAATTTCAAAGCTATGTTGTTTCTGTCAGTTGCCTTCTACATGCTACTTTATTAAAGATAGAAGATTTCTTCACCTCATACTTCCCCAGAAACTCTACATGAGCATACCAAATTTTTCTGCAACAGTTTATGGAATGATTAATAAAAATTTGAACAAGTCATCATTGCCAAAATATTAATACTAACATTTACCATTTATTCTCTCAGATAAACGTTTAAAGAAATGGACACCACTTGGGAATCCAGCAGTGGACAGGGCAAACATGGCACTGGCCCTCGCAGAACTCACACTGCAGTGTAAGAACTGTGAAGTGGGGTAACAAGAATAAAACTGGATGAGGGAAACGGGAGGACAAGTGAGGAAGGCACAATTTCAGATAAAGTGTTCAAAAGAAGGCAGCAAATAAGCAGAGATCCTGCAAAGTGATGGAGTCAGCCACATGAATATCAAAGTTATATCTGCATCAGATACACGTAAACTTTTATACATAGTACATTAATATGTATATCATAGATCTTTTAGAAGGTATAATACAAAGAAGATCAGAATAGGTTCAGGAATGTGGTAAGCAGACTTTCTAAAATGGCCCCACTAAGATGCCCTGCCCTATTCTCCAGAACCTGTGGATATATCACTCCTATGATTATGTAATATGGTACAATTAACCATAAAATAGAGGCATTATCCAGGTGGGCCTGATCTAACCTCATGCACCATTAAAAGCAGAGAGCTTTCTTGGTCCAGTGGCAGATGGGAAAGTCACACATGTGAACCAGGAGGAGGATTCAATGTGCCATTGCTGGTTCTGAAGATGGAGGGAGCCTGTGCAAGGACCAGAGAGAGGTATCTAAATACTGACAGTGAACTATGGCCAACAGCCAGCAAAGAAATGGGGACCTCAGGCCTACAAGGACAAGGACCTGAATTCTGCCAACAAACTGAATGAGCCTGGAAGTGGATTCTTCCCCAGAGTCTCCAGATGATAGTTCAGCCTGACTAACACCTTGATTTTGGCACTGTGATACTCAGCATAGAACCAGTCCAGCCACCTTGGCTTTCTGACCTACAGAATTGTAAGCTGCTAAATGGGCACTGTATTAAGCCATATTTGTGGCAATTTATTATGCAGCAATAGAAAAATAATAAAAGGAAAACTGAACTCTGGTTCCAGCTGTGCTACAATATAACTGTATGATTTCTGGGAAAGATGCTAAACTTATCTGAACCTCAGTTTCCTTATCTGTGAAATAAATGGGTTGTGCTAGAGTATCTCTAAAATTTTCTTTCTGGTTAAATTTCCATAATTAAGGGCCAGCCCGGTGGCGCACTGGATAAGTGCGCCGCTTGGGAAGCGCGGCGGCGCTCCCGCCCGAGGTTCGGATCCCACATACAGACCGGTTCCCGCTCACTGGCTGAGCGAGGCGTGGGAGCAACGCCGAGGGTTGCAGTCCCGTTGCCGGTCCCCGGTCCGGTGCGGGGACAACACTGAGGGTTGCGATCCGTTGCCGGACATGGAAAAAAGACAAAAGACAAAAAAAAAAAAAAAAAATTTCCATAATTAATAATTGGGCCATAAATTCACTATTTTAAATTATTAAATATGGCTATTATTGTTATGAATTTTAAAATTATATATGATTGATCACATTTATAATTTGATGCCAAATCCTTCAAGGATACAATAACAAAACATATTTTTACATGGGAAAAATATGATACACTTGAAGAGAAACTACATTGATGATTATGCATGATATAAACTACTTCATAAAAATGTAGAAGTCTGGTAATTTATCACAATAAGAGATAATCTTCCCATTCACCATTTAAAGAAGAGCAAAGTGTCCATAAAGTCTGGAGACATAGGCAAATATATATAGTTTGTCAAGGACATACTCAGTTTTTTCTCTAAAAAATAAAATTTTATCTATGCTTCCAGATTTTACAGACAAACTGAGTTGTCTAACAGGTAACATTTAGATCACTTAAGTAATTACATATCCACAGCACAGACCAGAATTTTATCCTGATTAAAAATTTACTTTGTATGTTTTTATTGTGATGCAATAAAATTTTATTAAAGCAGAATTCCAAATACATGGAATTAAAAGTACATATTATCATAACATTAAACTACTTCTTTAGTAATCAATCTACATTTTTTAAAATCTAAAGTGCTTATGCTCATTTGAGTAATACAGATCAAACAGTTTTAACTCATGTTCAAATGGAAGGTCAGTTTTTGTAGTTATATCATGTGTAGTCAACATATTTAAGCCATAGTAATTAATTGCAAAGACAAGTCTATGTCAGAACAATATTTGCTATCAAATACTATGAATAAAATAGTGTAATTCCTAATCCACAAATAACATTATTCAAGTTAAATTTAAAAACACAGCATTTTTATTTTTTGCATTCAAATAAATTGTTGAGTCACTCCTAAAGTAAATTTCCACTAAAGACACTTATTTGTTAAATAAAACCATTCTTAGTTTAAAGAATGAAGTAAGCCAGAGGAGAGAAACATTGCTGTATTTACATTTTACCCATATAAATGCATGCCTGAAATACATTCTCCCAGATAGTACCGGTCACACAGAAGCAAAAAAAACTGGGTATTTTTACATCTTCCATGTTTTTTTAAACATATAGAATACAGCTTTAATAGTTGTTTAAATGTTTCTGTTTGTTAATGCTAACATTTCTGTCAATTCTAGGTTGGTTTCAACAGATTGATTTTTCTCATCACTATGGGTTGCTTTTTCCTGCTTCTTTGCATACTTGGTAATTTTTGACCAGAGGTCTGACATTACGAATTTTACCTTTTTGGCTGCTAAATATATTTGTATTCCTATAAATACTCTTGAGCTTTGTTCTTGGATGCAGTTAAATTATTTGAAAACAGTTGGCTCTTTTCAGGCTTCGCTTTTAAGATGTATTAGGCAGGGTCAGAGCAGTGCTCATCTTGAGCCAATTATTCACCACTACTGGGGCCAGACCCCTCTGCCTACACAGTGCTCTGTGAATCGAGAGATATTCCAGTGTGGCTAGTGGGAACAATACTACTCCAGCCCCATGTAAGTGCCATGAGCTGTTACCTCTGATCTTCTCCAGTGGTTCTTTCCCAAGCTTTGCATGGTTTTCACATATGTATGTGCTGAAACAAGAGGGGGGACCTCCCCAGAGCTTCGGAGTCCAACTCTGAGTAGCTCTCTCTTCTCCCATACTCAGTCCTGTGAACTCTGGCCACCTGCAAGTCTCCAGACTCTCAGCTCTGGCTTCTCTGCTCTGAGAGTCTGTCAGGCTCCAGCTGGGTTCCTCTTCCCCTGAGCAGACTAGAAAGCCTCAAGGCAGTAAGCTGGAGTATTGCTGAGGCTCACCTCATTTGCTGCTCATCTCTCAGGGTCACTGTCATTCCCTGCCTGATGTCCAGGGTCCTGCAAACTGTAGTTTTATATTTTGTCCATTTCTGGTTTCGTAAAGCAAGAGGGTAATGCAGTATCTGTTATTCCATCTTAGCCAGAAGCAGAAGTTCACTTAATTCAGTTTTGCTAAAAACATATGATGTCTTAGAAGCTTGGACTTATACACACGTTACTCTGTAACATGACTTAGAATTTTCAATAGCCAGTCAGCTTTCCCTAAATGACTTTCTATACACATTTACTTGGACTTGTGGAAGTTAGGTAGTAGTGAACTCTTCCGTGTAGACATTGATGATGCCTTTTTAATAAAAAATTATACTTTATGGGACATTAAATCTCCTTGAATATGTCCTTGCAACACACAGTATTATATGGAAGAGAGAACAATCAAGGTATAAACAGCATTTAGTAAACCCTCACCCCCGAAATTATACTCAACTTTCTTATAAAAGAATGTGAACTTCTTTGTTCATTAAAAGAAATCTGAGCCAAAAGGTACTGTAAATATGTTACAGAAAAAGACTATTTTCCAAGAGTAGCACAAAAAAAAAAAAAAAATAGGTGCTTATTCCTTAGCACAAACATGGAGAAAGTGCAAAAATTAAAACTTTAGCAAACATAGGTATTGCCTTACAATCCAAAGAATATGATGTTTGAAATATTTACTGAATATGTTTGGTCTGCGTTTTTTAGACAATTACAAAGTAGATTTCTAAAAATCATTTTTACATGATAGAAAATTAGGGTGAACTTTGGGAAGTCATGTTACAGAGGTGAAGGCAAGAAATAAATTCTATAAATGAGGGCTCACTGTGGGCCCTTTCAAAACCATTTTTCAAAAAAAAAAAACATTTTTAAAAACCAACATGAGTAACAACAAGCAGGATGAAACCACTCACTTAAAAGAAGAATCATCTTGTGATAATAAGGAATGTGGCACAATGATGATTCATGGTGCAGTATGTCCCATTATTTCCAAATTCATCTTTCTAGATTTTAAACATACTTTTTACATTTTTAGTCCAAGAAATCTAAATATATGTTCAATTAAAAGTGAGGAATGACCTATCTGATAGGTTATCATGGATGTAGTGGAAACATTTTACCACTGACTATCATCAAAGTCAAATACAAATACAAGGGACCTTCAAAAAGTTCTTGGAAAGATTCATATTATCTTTTTAATTTCATTTTTCCATGAATTTTGGAAGTACTTTCATATTTTCTTCAAATTCTTGGAGAAACTCAGACTACAGAAAGCAAGTCTATGTCTATGTGAGTATGTGAGTTCACATCTCAACTCATTCAGTGGTTTTAAAGATCTAATAGGCTGGTAACACAAGAATCATTACAAATGAAAATGTTAGAATTATAGAAAGGGTTTGTTACCTCCTTCCCCCCTGCCCTCCCCTTTCCTTTCTTTCCTCCTTCTATTTCTTGCTCTCCTCACCCCTCCATTTTTTCCTTCCTCCCTTCCTTCCTTCCTTCAATTCATTTCCAAATATTTATTGAACACATTTTCAGCGTAGAACCTGATCTAGGTTCTGTGAACAAAATACGAATAAGCCCAGTCCCCGTTATTGAGGAGGTCACAACTTAAAAGGAGAGAAGGATATGTAAACAGTAATTTTCATACAAAATAAGTACGTAACTGAGGAAGAACCAATTTATTCTACCTGGGAGAATCTGAGAATGTTTCAACAGAGGAGATGACATCGGAACAAGATTTTAAAAGATGCACAGAAATGAGATGTGGAGACGTAGGGAGGGCCATTCCAGGCAATGGGAACCACATGTGCAGAAGACCTGAAAAGTATTGATATTTGGGGGGAATAGAACTTCAAAGAGCATGGCGCAAAAAATGAGTGGAGATTTGTGTTGAGAGACGTGGTTGCTAAGGGAAGTTGAAGCAAGATCATGAAGGATCTTAAATATTTTATAGACAGGCTTCGGGCCAGTTTTCCTTGGGAAAGTTCTGTGTTACGCTTGTTATCCTGGCATAAATATTAGTAACATAATTCACTCTCAAATGTGTCCTAGTTTGAATAATAAATTAAGTGGTCACCCTACTTATAGGTCTTTCAGTCTCAGAATGTGGTTAATAGAAGGCTGGGCTGAATCTACGTAATTCTTTTTTGTGTACTTGTCTTCTATGATAAAAAAGAAACTGCAGTAACAGGGCTACTGTGTTTTTGTTGCAGTGATGTTCTTTCTCAGTTGCAGAAACTGGAATGGTGAATATGGTTATTTGGCAGTCGTCACCCATCCCAACTCCCTGTGGCATGCAGTCCTGCAGAAGTTGGAACTATGTTCCTCAATGTGCTTTCAGTTAGGATTCCAGATAGAATTTTATTCATCAATTAGATGAACTCATGTGAGATTTAGAATTTAGAAGTGGCAAGTGTGGTTGTGGAGACACTGGGGAGACAGGAGTTTTCTGTAGCATGGTCCTAGGTCTACTTGCTAGCTGTGTGGATGCTGAAAGGAAGGTGCAGTAGTATAGTAGCAGTTAGTTATCCTTGAATAACATCTTTGGTGACAAGTTTCTGGAGTCAACAGGTCCAGTGGCACTATCTTGTTTTCCTCTTCCCTGACTTTAGCAGAAATAGCAGCTGCCAGGGTGGGCCAATCTGCCATATCGTTCCGGGAACTAGTCCTGGAGCCCAAGCCTAGAGGCTATTCCACCAATCCTTCCAAAAATTTAATGTGCACTTAATTCTTTATATTAAATCCTTTCATGCTTAAAATAGCTTGTGTGGTTTTAATTTCCTGGAACTGAACCTTCACATATATATGGTAAGTTATTTAACAAAACGGGGCTTCAGATCCACATCCCTGTAATAAAAGGATTGGGCTATTCGATGACCTGCAAGATCCATCCTAGCTCTAGAATTCCACTTCTGTGAGTCTTTCATATTTGTGGAGTTTGCCTAATACCTCTATTTTTACCTCCTGCATCCTTAGGAACTACTTACAATCAGTCCTCTAGCTTACTATTCCATAAAACTGTTTCACTAAGATCACCTATTAATACACCTTTAGTATTTAGAGAATGTACCAAAAGGCATAGGGTGGGTACAAGGCAGGGAGGAGAGTTCACTCATTCATTTGACAAACATTTATTGAACACTTATGTGCCAGGTGCTCCCAAGTAACATTCTACAAATTCCTTGACCTAGTACAAGCATTTGTTTAGACAAAACATTTCCAGAAGTACATTTATCTTTGTTTGGTTTACAATTCAATAATAAATTTCACTCCTCAACCCGTATATACCTCACCCTACTCCTATCCATTCTGGGTCAGTATATCTGCTTCTTTACAGACATTGACTTGAGTCAAATCAGATTCCCTTTCCCTTCTTTCTAGCTCACTATCTCCTTTCTAGCCCATTTTGCTTTCTTCAACAGAATGAATAGTCACATATTCTCTCCACTAATGCAGCCTTTCAATTCTACATTTCATTCTTTTCCACTCTGAGTTTTCCAGATGTCTGTTCAGGTGGTCCTTTGCAAGATCCAGTTCTCTTCACCAATTGGCTGAGAATGACCCCCAAGGCTCTTGGCTTTTTAAAGGTAATTCTTTGAATAAATAATTCGATTATAGAGTTTTAATGCATTTTTTATCCTAAATTACATAGCCTGAGTAACGGAACATTTTTACAATTATGTTCCAATGTCTTCTCATTATTCCTCTCAAAATATTAACTTACCTCAATGTAATATATCCTTCAACAATCACCTTGTACTATCTTTCCAGGCAATCAAAAATCATTTACACTTTGCTTGTCTCGTCAGGCCATTAACAAATTCATCAGGCTCTGAGGTCATTTATACTTTGCCTCATCAGACCATTAACAAATGCTGATAATTCTTGATACACAATATTCTTAGATATGCCATTCCACCCTTATTTCTATATCCAGTATCATATTTCATGTTCTAGATATTGAACTGTGTCTTCTCTTTCCCCATTTTCTGTCTGCTGCACCTATCCTATGTTTGGCCACTTAGATTATCTTCTTTAAAGGTTACTTCAATTCTTCTGACCCATGAACATGAGATATCTTTCCATTTATTTGTGTCCTCTTCAGTTTTTTTCTAAACCAATGTTTTATGGTTTTCTTTTCAGCAGTCTTTCACCTCCTTCATAAAATTTATGCCTAGTTATTTCAATTTTTTGTTGTCTATCTTGAATGGCATGACTATTTCTTCCTTGGCAATTTCGTTGCTGGCATACAGGAAGGCTATTGATTTGGGGTGCTGATTTTGTATACTACCAATTCACTGAATTCATTTATTAGTTACAGTAATTTTTTGGTGGAGTCTTTTGGGTTTTCTGTGTGTATTATCATGCCATCTATAAATAGGGATAGTTTGACTTCCTCTTTTCTGATTCAAATGCCCTTTATTGCTTTCTCTTGCTTTACTGTACAAGCTAGAACTTCCAATACTATGTTGAATAAGAGTGAGGAAAGTGGGAATCCTTGTCTTGTTCCAGATCTTAAAGGACAAGACTCCAATTTTTGTCCATTCAGTATATTAGCTGTGAGTTTGTTGTAAACAGCCTTATTGTGTTGAGGTACATTCCTTCTATACCTAATTTGTTGATTGTTTTTATCATAAAGGGGTGTTGGATTTTATCAATGCTTTCTCTGCCATCTATCGAAATGATCATATAGTTTTTTTTCCTTTATTCTATTGATGTGATGTATCATGCTTACAGATTTGTGTATGCTGAACTGTCCTTGCATCCCTGGGGTGAATACCACTTGATCACGGTGTGTGATCTTTTAACGCATTGCTGCATTCTGCTTGCTCATATTTTGTTCAGGATCTTCATGTCTGTGTTCGTTAGGATATTAGTCTGTGGTTTTCGTTTTTTGCTGTCTTTTTCCAGTTTTGGTATGAGGGTAATGCTGGCCTCATAGAATGAGTTTGAAAGTATTCCCTCCTCTTCAATTCTTTGGAAGAGTTTGAGAAGAACCAGTATCAGTTCTTCTTTCAATGTTACAAAATGTCTATATTCCTGAAAGCAATGTATACATTTAATGCAATCCCTATCAAAAAAACAAAAAAAAAAACCCAAAAAAACAATGATATTCTTCAAAGAAACTGAAAAAAAGTCTTAAATTTTGTATGGAACCACAAAAGACCCCATCTTGCTAAAGCAATCTTGAACAAAAAGGATGAAGTTGGAGGCATCATACTTCCTGATTTCAAAATATACTAAAAGCTATAATAACCAAAACAGCATTGTACTAGCATAAAAACAGACAAATTGACCAATGGAATAGAATAGAAAGCCTCAAAATAAACCCATACACTTATAGCCAACTGAGTATTGACAAAGGTGCCAAAAATATACAATGGGGAAAGGATAGCCTTTTGAACAAATAGTGCTGGGAAAACTGGATATCCACATGCAAAAGATTGAAACTAGACCTCTATCTCTCACCATACATAAAAATCAACTCAAAATTGATCAAGGACCTAAATTTAGGACCCCAAATTAAGAAACCACTAGAAAAAAAATAGGGGAAATGCTATATAAAATGGGAGTGCGCAGTGCTTTTTTGAGCAAGACATCAAAGGCATAGGCAACTAAAGCAAAAATACATAAATGGGACTACATCAAACTAAAAAGCTTCTGCACAGCAAGGGAAACTATCAACAAAGTGAAGAGACAACCTACAGAATGGGAGAAAGTGTTTGCCAACTACACATCAGAGAAGGGGTTAATATGCAGAATATATAAGGAACTTAAACAACTCAACAGCAAAAAACCAAATAATCCAATTAAAAACTGGTCAAAGGACCTGAACAGACATTTCCCAAAACAAGACATACAAATGGCCAGAAGGAACACGAAAAAATGTTCAGCATCACTAATCATCAGGGAAATGCAAATTAAAACCACAATGAGACATTACCTCACTCCAGTTAGAATGGCTATTATCAACAAGATAAAAAATAACAAATGCTGGTGGGGATAAAGAGAAAAACGGACTTTCCTACATTGCTGGTGGTAGTAAATTGAAACAGCCACAGTACGGATATTCCTCAAAGAACTAAAAATAGATCTACCCTGTTACCCAGCTATCTCACTACTGGGTATATACCCCAAAGGAAATGAAATCACTGTATCAGAAAGACACCTATTCTCCCATTCACATCACAGCATTATTCACAATAGCCAAGAGATGGAATCAACCTAAAGGTCTATCAATAGATGAATGGATAAAAAAAACTGTGGTATTTATGCACAATGAAATACTACTCACCTATTTTTAAAAAATGATGTCATTTGCAGAAGCATAGATGGAACTAGAAACCATCATGTTAAGTAAAGTCAGGCGTCAAAAGACAAATACTGCATGATCTTACTCACATGTGGAGTCTAAAGTGATCCTCACAGAGAGTAAAATAATGGTTACCAGAGGTGAGGGGGTGAGGAGGAGGAGTAGCAGTAGATGAATGGGTACCACAACTATGCTATCTAGCCTAAGTGAATCATTGTGCAGTACACACATGTATTAAAACAACATACTGTATCCCACAAATATATATAAAAATAAATGTTAAAATTAAAAAACAAATAGGTAAATTTAACTCCAAGAGATTTTGGTAGTGCAAACTTCCTTTCTTCATTAAATCTAAACCTTTTGGCATTGGCCTAACTTTTAAGTACCTAAACCACCTGTCTTCTATTCCATTCTAGTTTTATTTTTTCTCTAGAAGAGTTAACCTAATTATTTTTCATTATACAGTCTACCCATTTTTACTTATTTCACCAGCCTAGAAAGTTGTTCACCTACACAAAATAACATCTCAAATAATACTTAAAGAAACTGTTCAAAGTCTTCCCTGTGCTAAGGGACCAGTTTACATCACCTCATCTAATGCTAATCAATAAATTCAGCAGTCCCAGAGCACTTTCTACTAGTCTGTAAAGCCAAAACCTAAAAAAAAAAGTGTTCAAGGGTAAATTCATGTGTTACATTTTTCCTCTTGTTCAATGGACATCAGCATTAAGTTCTATAAAAACAAAGAACAGTCACAGATAATAAAACTCACCACAGCACAAAACTTGATATAACAATGCTATGGTTTGAATCATGGTGTCCCCTACCAAATTCATGTTAAAACTTAATCCCCATTGTGGTGGTATTAACAGATGGGGCCTTTTGTGAAGTGATTAAGTCATGAGGGCTCTGCCCTCATAAATGGATTTGGGCCCTTTTAAAAAGGGCTTGCAGAAATGAGTTTGCTATTTTCTACTCTTCTCACATGATGGAGAGCTCGTCCCTTCTTGCACTTCTGCCTTGTGAGGACACAGCAACAAGGTACTATCTTGGAAGCAGAGAGCAGCTCTCACCAGACAACAAGTGTGGGTGCCTTGATCTTGAACTTCCCAGCCTCCAGAACTGTAAGAAATAAATTTCTGTTTTATATACATTACCCTTTCTGTAGCATATTGTTCTAGCAACACAAATGGACTGAGACAAACAATAAGGCTTAAAGGTAGGTATGTTCTACATAATATTTGTTATAGTACAGCTATACTCATATAAGGTGCTTATGACATATGAGAGTTAGTATACCTTTATCCCATCTACCTTGGACTTTTCATTATATTGACTCCATGACACTACAGACAGAGGGGCATAAATAAATGTTCTTGACTGCAGAATCCCTTCATGATTTAAAAAATTCTGGTAATTAATGATTGAGTCCATTTCAAAACAAGTAAAAAACATGCTAAAAAGTAGTCCAATGAGCCTGAAACACAGTAAGTGATCGATAAATGTTTGTAAAACAAATAAATGAGTGAACAAATCAGCAGGTACATGGTTTGGGTTTAGCGCCAGTGTGCAAAATGTGGAAGAACAAAAAAGGAATACTTTTCTGGAACAGCATTGGAAGTTTTTGGAACATATCAAAGAAAAACTGGAGACAACTTACAAATCCAAGAGTTTATATCTTATAATATACACAAAGGCACACACTACTATATTACAAGATATTATATTCTATTTCTAAAACCAGTTCTCATTATTCATGGATTTTGTATTTATGAATTTATCTATCTACTAAAAATTTTTGTAACCCCCAAACTAATACTTGCAGTGCTTTCACAGTCATCCACAGATATGCACAAAGTGGTGAAACAAACAAAAGAAAACAAGACTCAACAAGGCAAGAAAATAAATTTAAAAGAATTATGATTTATAAGGAAGAAATAAATGTATAACTATTTCCAAATAATTTAATTGTTTATATTAGCCAATCTAAAAGAATCTACAAGGAGGGTGGTTAGTGAGAAATTGGTAAAGGGCCACAAAAAATGATTACGGTGTGCAATGATAAATATAGTAACTACCCTGATTTGAACATTACATATTGCACACAGGTATTGATATTCAATGCTGTACCCCACAGATATGTACGATCAACTACGTTTCAATAAAAAAGTAAAAATTAAAAAACACAAAAGAATCTACACATTAAAATTCTTAGAATTAATAAAAGAATTAAGCAAGTCACTGAATACAAAGCCAATATAGAAAATTACTTGTATTTTATATATTAGCAGAAAATAATTAATAAATAGGATTTAAAAGAGCCTAAAAAAATTCTGAGGAAAACTCTAATAAGTACGTGCTAGACCTCTACATTAAAAACTATAAATATTACTTTAAGGCAAACATTAATGAGCTACAGAGCTGGAGAAAATATTCACAGTACCTATCTGAGAAAGTTTTTGTATTTAGAATACATAAAGTACTCCTACCAAACAACAAGACAGACATCATAACATAGCAATTTAAAAAAATGTCCTTAAAAATGACTCCACAAAAATAAGATTCTAATAGCCAATAGGTATATATAGAGGTTCTCAACATTGTTAGACACAGGAAAGACAAATTAAAGCCAGAGAAAACATTCCTAGTACAATGGCTAAAACTGAAAAATAAAATTGACAATATCAAACACTGAATAAGTTTTGCATCAGCTGGAACTCTCATACACTGCAAATAGAAATGTGTATAGGTATGCTACTTTTTAAAACAATTTGGCATTATCTACTAGCATTGAATATATGCGTGCCTTACAACACAATTCTATTCCTATGTAAAAATCGAACAAAAATGTGTGCATATGTACACCCAACATAATATATGTACAAAAATATTGATAGCTACTCAAATTGGAATAATAAATTGTGGTAAATCCATACAATAGTTAAAGAAATAAAAAAAAAGCAAATTGCTAGTACATGCAACATCATGGGTAGACTTCATAATGCTAAGTAAAAGCAATTAGACAAAAGAGTTAATACTGTATTATTAAATTTATGTTTTATATATATTAATTTCATGAAAAGGCCAAACTACACTATGTTCATAGAATTCAGAATATTGATTACCTTTGGTGGGGTAGATAGCACAAGGTAAGCTTTTGGGATGCTGGAAAAATTCTGTAACTTAATATGCATAATGGTTACATTGGTGAAAATTCTTTCACCTAAAGCAAGATTTGTGAACTTGACTGTACTATACTGTAGATCAGAAAAATAACAAAAAAAACTCCACAAAAAGCTGTAAATAGGGCCGGCCCGTGGCTCACTCGGTAGAGTGCGGTGCTGATAACACCAAGGCCCCGGGTTCGGATCCCATATAGGGATGGCCGGTTTGCTCACTGGCTGGGGGTGGTGCTGACAACACCAAGTCAAGGGTTAAGATCCCCTTACCGGTCATCTTTAAAAAAAAAAAAAAAAACTCCACAAAAAGCTGTAAATAGGCCCGGCCCGTGGCTCACTCGGTAGAGTGCGGTGCTGATAACACCAAGGCCCCGGGTTCGGATCCCATATAGGGATGGCCGGTTTGCTCACTGGCTGGGGGTGGTGCTGACAACACCAAGTCAAGGGTTAAGATCCCCTTACCGGTCATCTTTAAAAAAAAAAAAAAAAAAAAAAAAAAAAAAAAAGCTGTAAATATGAATCTATTCTATTATATGCCAATGACCTTGTTAGACACATGAGCATAGATATATGAAACTTTGTAGAACATCATAAAAATCCTGGAAAGACGCTATGTACCAATCTAAATTGATGAAAAATGATTTATACAAGGGTGAGTAAAGGCCTCCCACAAAGACTGCCTTTTCTTCTCCCCAAAAAGTGGTTTGGTAACAAAAACACTGTAAATAAATCCACACAATTTGTTTCCTATGGGGTGAAATGTCTGGTTAATAATGTAAGCCTTGCTAGAGTACATAGGATATGTGCCAGATTTTTAGCAAAGATGCCTATGAGATCATTCTTCAAAAGGCTTCCCCTCCCTATTCCTGACATGATATAAACTGCTTTGGTATTTATGTATACTGGATGCTCCTTTAGTATACTTTATAGGTCTTTGAATAAAACCAGCTGTCATTCTAGCTAACTTAAAGAAAACAAAAACAAAAAAAAAGGAAAGAAAGAAACACTTTGTCTACAACACTCTTGTGTGCATAAGAATCACCTAGTTCTTAGGGTCTGTACCCAGACATTTTACACCAGCAAATCTGGAGTGAGGCCCCAGAATCTGCATTTTAAGAAGCACTCAAGGAGATATGAAACAGTTACTTTGGGCTGTACATTTATAATACATTGTTTTACACTACAGAATAAACTATCCATTTTCAATTGATCTGCTTTTTTAAAAAAATTATGATGGCTTTATATGTTTTTGTGATTAGCTTAGATGACAGAACCTAATACTATAAACAATTAACTATACATGTTCTTATCCTTCAAAAATGTTACAAATCTTTTATCTTCTATTTAGATTTCATTTCTCTCAGTCCCATCAGTACAGCAGCACTAACCTATTAATCCAAGAAGGGAAGTAACTGAAGTAATTACTTTTCCAAATCAGTTAAGAATTATTATGTGCATAAAATGATTTCTTTTTTTTTTTTTTTTCCCTTTTTGTCTTTTTTTTTTTTTTCGTGACTGGTAACGGGATCGCAACCCTCAGTGTCACGCCCGTACCGTGACCGGCAACGGGATCGCAACCCTTGGTGTCGCGCCCACACCGTGCTCAACCAGTGAGCAGACCGGTCTCTATATGGGATCCGAACCCTCGGCGGGAGCACCACCGCGCTCCCAAGCGCCGCACTCTATCGAGTGCGCCACTGGGCAGGCCCATAAAATGATTTCTTAACAGATAATCTCAGCATAAGAAAGATACCTCAGACATGGATAGGAGACATCTAAGTCTGTTACCATATAAATTCAGGGTCAAATGAATTCAACAATGTTGAATTTAATGCAATGTCAATCAATACCAATGCAATTTTTTTTGGAAACTTGACAAAGTGATTTAAATATATATACATAAAGATAAATCTGTAAAAGTAACCATTTCTTCTGTTTGTTTTTAAAGATCAAAGTAATAGCCTGGAAAACTCAGACACAGATAGACCTAAATGGATAACAAAACAGTAAGGAAAGAATATAATATTCACTAAGCAGTACTGGGGCAATATATTACTTCAATGAAAAAAAAATTAAATTATATAGAAGCTTCACAACAAACATTATAATAAAATATACCTATTTAAAGACCTGACTATGAAAAAAAAAAATGAAGCCAGTATAGAACTAGAAATGGAAAAGTATTTAAAACCTTGAGGCTGGAAAAGGTCTTCCAAAGCATACAAATGTAGCAAGAAGTAATTTGGGGAAAGTGTGCTAGATGAATATGATTATGAAGATGATGACAAGCAACTTAAAAAATGTCTGAAAAAATCTGCAGCATATTACATTTAAATAAGGCCTATATTTTTAATATTTTAAAAAAACTATTATTTTAAATATGCATATCATGATAAAATATGACCAAGGACATGAAAAGTCAAGGAACCTAGGAGTCATCAATTCCATAGTGATGAATGAATTAATACTGGAATCAATAAAAATGAAAAAGTGTGGTAATGGGTATGCTGCCAGTATGAATCTGGCACTCACATCATGGGCATAAGGGGTGACAATCAGCTTTGTATCTCATGAATATTCATAATAATAATAAAAAAATACAGAGCCATGCATACATATAAACACACACACACACATACACAGAGAAGAGATTAGAATATATACTAAAAGGGCTTTCTTTTTATGTTTTTATTTTTCAAAAAATTTTACTAGTAGAATTACAATTAGAAAAAAATCAGTAAATACTCTTCAAAAGAAAACAAATGAAAAAAAGTAAAGTTATGTGCAACTTCTCAAGAATGTTTACTTAATGTGTAAAAGAATATATACCACCTCCTAGAAGCTTTTTTAAAAATATAGCACCTTTTAAGTACATCTCTCTTGCACTTTCTATGCCATATTATAAGTTTCTGTTTCACATCCCTCATTAATTCTATAAAACTGTTAAATAATTGACCTTGTTCCATTCCTATTTGCATACACAGTGCCTATACAATACAGGTAGAAGATTTTCATACTTGCAGAAGAAAAGAAACTAAGGAAAATACTATCTTCTACCACATATGAACAAAATTGTTTCACTGATGAATATCTACCAGATATGACCTTGTAACTGCATAAAGATACATGCAGCTGTGTGGTCATGGAGAAGAGAAGGTTATCAGCTAGAGAAATGAGCAGACATTCCCTGCACAGATGAAAAACATTCACATTGAATTTCACCTCCTTGTGTTTCTGGTAAATATTTTTCTCATACTTGATAACCTCTTATTGGAAACTTTTCCCACACTTCCACACTACAATGTCTTTCATGTTTCCCACAATTCTTCATATATACCTTTATTATATGTATAATAGAGCTGAATTATAGTTTTCTTTGAGACTATTTTCTTTGGCTACACTGGGAGCTCCCTGAAGGCAAGAAACATGCATTATTCATCAGGGCCACAACATACAGTTCGACAGGTTGTGCACTGAACAAAGTTACTGTGTCTAAGAAGATGCTATACACATCACAGGTATCATAGATTGGTATATTTATAACATCAATTTTCTGATATATGACAATAAAAAGAGTCCTTTATTTTATAATATGTAAAGTTCCTGGAACATGGAAGGCACTCAAAAATATTTAATAAATAAACACTTGCACAAACATTAATGTATTGGTTTTATCTTTCAAGTTGAAATGTGGGGAAAAATAAATTCAACATGACATAATATAGACGAAAATTTGATAAAATCAAGATTCTTTTGGCAACAAATATTTACAAATTTTATGATTTGAGGACATGC
Organism: Galeopterus variegatus; assembly: GCF_000696425.1. NCBI lineage: Eukaryota > Metazoa > Chordata > Mammalia > Dermoptera > Cynocephalidae > Galeopterus > Galeopterus variegatus. Next base: position 371,425 of record NW_007726435.1, read on the forward strand.
AAAGCAAATTTTCTCTAATGGTAAAATGATAAACTCTACTGTTACATCCCAACATTCATTAAAGCTACCAACATAGGCCACTGGGTCCAGGAACTTGCTCTGTCTCACATAGTGCTCATAAGCTTTAATGTCAAAAAGCATGATGAGCACTCCTATTTAGGTTTAAACAAATGGTGTTTTCACCTTTAGGTCTTCGAGGGCACTGTATTCAAGAGACCTATAAATAGGACAAGATGCATTAATAAGAACAACAACAACAAAATATCCTGCATTTCTTGGCTCTCTACTCTTCCATTTAACCAGTATTTTCTGAGTATTTGCTTGGTATAAAATACTATGCTGACCACTACCATTCTTTAGGCAGATTCATGTCAGATTTACAATAGTGATGAATGGAGACGTAATTATTTGTTTTCCCAAGTTATGCTTTTTAGGTTAACTTTTAGTAAATTCCCTTTGCATTCAACATCCAAGTATGCTGTAACTTACAAAAATACTATTTATATGCCACATCTAAGGGGACCTCTGTTCTACTGCATAAAGCAAGGCAAGCCTGTGCTACAATGGTCCTGGTGGAGACATTAGTCTTCTTTGGGACATTAATGCACTCAAAAAGAAACTAATGTGTCTAGCCAAAATTTTCTAGATACAGTCATTGCATCCTCAAGAGGAAAGGTTTAAAGGGTATTTTAATGCCCCAAGTTCTTTTTGTCAGCCAGATGACTCTTATAAAAATCATAATTGAAAACCTTGGGGGAATAGGGAACATTTGCAGCAGAGTTTGTATTTTTTCTAAGTAAATAGTTCTCTCTCTCCCTCTATCCTCTATTCTCTCTCCTGTCTCTCTCCCAGCCCCTGATAATAATTTCTTTGGAATAACGCTTCCCTTAATACTGCCTTCAACAATGTATTAAGAAATTATACTCTTTAATGAAAAGGGCAGGTGGTTTGATTTTAAATGTACTTTTTTTTTTTTTTTTTTTTTTTTGAGACCGGCCACACCGCGCTCAGCCAGTGAGCGCACCGGTCATCCCTATATAGGATACGAACCCGCGGCGGGAGCGCTGCTGCGCTCCCAGAGCAGCACTCTCCCGAGCGCGCCACAGGCTCGGCCCTAAATGTACTTTTTTAAGTTTTGAAAACATCTGTTTTAGAATTTCCACATTGTACAGTCTTAAGTAGCTAGCTTTAAGTTTCTGATATCTGCATAAATTTGATAAATTCCTTTTAGCCCACCAAGGCATTCTTCTAGTATCCATAGGTCAATAAACTAATTTGTGTTCCAACTTAAAAACTGAATCTGGTTAGCCTGTAGCTTACTACTTAGATGTCTGCCATCTTTTCAGAGCTTCATTTCAATATAAAAGAGTATAATTCTATTATCAGTAACAAGTTTTGTCAAAAAACTTGTCAAAAGAGATGAAGAGATATATATTATTATTTATTATCAAACATATATAAAAAGTACCTGTACTTATAATTTCCCAGTTCTAAGAAGGGACTAAGAAAGAAGAAGTAAAAAATTTTAGTAGCACAATCAACTTACAATAGGTATCTTAAAGACCCCTAGCTAGGAGTCTAACAAGTGTTACATAACTGTTTAAAAATTTCAAGGTGGTGATTTATATGTTTATTTACATGTTCTTAATTCTTTGGATGTTATGGGCACAATGAAAATGTGCCCATAACTTTTATACACACTGATATGTTTACTAACACAAATATTTTAAAACAAAAAATATACACATAAATGTTTAATCTAAAATAATATTATTAAATGTCAAAATGTATGCTAAAACATATGTTCTCATATTTGTGTATATTATATAGCCATGTTTACATATACTATTAAGTACTTTAACATACCTCAGAAATTTTATTAAAATAAATTTACACCTACACTTAAGCTACAATAAATGAGAAAAATGAGGCTTAGAGCTACTTCAGAGATTTTAAATTTCAATGTTATTCTCAAAGACATTAGTTTTTGAAGTCTGTGGTTTCAACTTAGGCACAGATGGTACCTAAAACCATGGGTATATCAGTGTTAGTGAAAAACCACTGCTAGTTATAATAAATTTATCTTTTGGAAATGTATCTTGGAACAAAGAGTTACTGGAGGTTAAATGTTAAAGATATGAAAAGAAAAGGAGTAACAGATGAAACATTTAAGAGGAGGAAGAAATGAACAGTTCCAAGGCCAAATATATACTAATTCACAGAGTCAAGTTTTGATCTCAAGTATGTGCCTTTCCAAAATCTAAACATGGCTTCCCAATTTCTCTAGATGTTGAATACTTTGAAAAAATATTTTGAAGAACTGAGACATGCTAAATATGATGGTTCTGACATGGGGCTGATTAGAGAGCTTCTACCAAATGAAAGCAACTAAAATACTTAATGACCAGAGTAAATGATGTAAAAATATCTTCAGAACAAGCCTACAAACCCATGTTTCATTCTGACTCGCTAGCTTGCAAAATATCATCCAGGCAGGAAGGACCTAACATTTACTGAATTCTGAAATGGACAAACATTATACATAATCATCATGTGAACTTGAGAACATCACTATGACAAAGATAGTATTTCCTCCATTTTGCAAACTAAATAAGTAAAAATAATGTATAAACATAATGGTATTTGTCTGACTACAAAATTTATGCTGCTTTCATTATACTATATTGATTCCAAATAAATAGCATTGCTTTAATGGAACTATAATTTGTTGAGTAAAGTACGCCTTTTTTCTTCACAAGTTGACAGGGCATAGTTGGTACAAAATACAGAGAATGTAGTGAATGAAGTGAAACACTGATAGTTAAAAATAGATTGGAACAATTATCTTATACATGTAGAAGGAACACTATGTTAGGTATTTTTACTTTGTACATATAATATAATCCTCATAAAAACATTTTGAAGGCATGTATCAATATCATATTCTTATAAATGAGGATAAGAGAAATTAAACCCCTTACCCAAAAATATTCTTCAACTAGCATGCAGCTAAGTTGGGATTCAAGTCCATCTATGTTCTTTTCATTAGTCTACATTGCTTTGTCAAAACTTTGTAAAAGATATCTACTGCCAGCTATGGTGGAATAGTTTGCAGCAGACCAATGCTTCCATAATAACAACTTTAAAAAAAGGTAAAATACAAAAAAAAAATTTTTGAAGGTATTGGACAGCTGCTGAGGTAACCAAGACATGGTAGTAAAACAAGAAATTGTATAGAGTTCCACTGGCATTCTTGAAACCAGGTTTTTTCCTTGGGGTATATACTGATAATTGTAAAGGTCAAGGACAGAGGTCAAGAATATAAAAAGGGGACCATTACCAAGAGTCAGAGAAGATTCTGGATGTCTCAAGAAGATGAAGAAACAAAAAATTTAAGTTCATGGGTTTCCAGGAAGTGAGGACTTAAGGCGCCAAAGTTCTGGTGGGAAGATTGGTTCAGAAAAGAAAGCCTGAATTCTGTCATTTTATCCTAGAGGAATCTGATACCAAAAAAAAAAAAAAAAAAAAAATGCAGGGTAATTGTTAAGACCTAAGTAAAAAGTTATTAAAATGCAGAACAGAGTTCCAGTCAAGATGGCAGAATAGATGGCCCCCCAGTGTCACTCTCTCCCATAAATCAATTAATTTACAACTATTAAAGAGCAACAACAGCCAAGCTGGGGCCGCTAGAGCTCAGGGGAGGAGGAGGAGAGACCTAAGGAGCTCACAAAGGTGGGAGAAGCCACGATGAGAGAAAGAAAAAAACACTCCTACGGTTTCATGTTGCGGCCACTTTAAGGCTGGAGCTGCTGAGTGCACAGATCAAGAGCTGGCAAAAGCTGCAGCTGTGCCTTTCAGATGAAGTTGCTTGGAAGTAGCAGGGGAGAAGCGGGCCTTGGTGGCCCCCAGGCCAGCAGTACCACCAAAGGGGTTCCTGTGGACCCACATAGGACCAAGGAGCCACAACAACTGAAAAAAAGGAGCCACTCAGAGGCTGGTGAGTCATTGCAAAGGACCGGAGCACTGCCCATCCAATAGGAAGTGTTTGGAGCATGGGAGGTGGAGGAGATGGGCCCCTGGGTGGAATACTGGGGCACAGCAAGGACAGCTGATCTGCCCCCCAATCAGTGCAGTACTACTCAGAGGAGACTGGTCAGGAATATAGAACTGCAGGGGGTGCAGTTTGATGAAAAGACTCAGGTGCCCAGACTATTGTTTCTGTACAACCCAGGTGCACTAGATTTCACCAGACCCCGAAGTACCTATAAAGTTAACTATTAAAACCTAAGATGCACAAAAAGACTTCCCTAGGGAATCAGCAACAAAGCAGCAAATTAGCACAACCACAGGGCTCAAGTACTGGTTCCCACAGGAAGTTCCCCCATTTTATAAGTAAGCAAAGGACAACAAATTAGTTCCAGTGCAGAGTTTAAGTGATGGGAACAGCAAATAACCCAACACAGAACTGAAAGAAAAAACAAAGTACCCACAAACAGAGACAAAGTTTCATATTAAGTAGTAAGGGTCTCATTTCACCAAAGAACACCTATAACACCTAGAAGGACTGGAAGTCCCCTGGATACCAAGCCAGGAAGTGGGGGAGGGCTGAGGGCCTCAGCCATGCTGCCCAACACCCACAACCAGTCCTGAGGATGGGGGCCTTGGGCCTCAGCCACACCCCCTCTGACAAGTGTAACCATCCTAGTGATGACCACCAAGTCACTGCAGGAGGCACCCCAGGCTCTCCCAAGCCAGGAGAGTTGGGGACTGAGCGTCTCAACTACACCCTCCCCTCACTCAACCAGCCCAGTAACTACCAGCAAGCCTCAGCAAGGAGGGCCCCGGGTTCCTGAGCTGCGGTGGTGGGGGGCGAGGGCTATTGCCACACCCCCTTGACATCTGCACCTAGCCTGGCAATAACCAAGCCACCGCTGGAAGCCCACCAGTCTCCCCTATGGGAATGTGGGGGTGCCACAGGCCTCAATCCCACCCCTCCTCTTTCCTCCTCCTTTCATCCCATTTCCTTCCCTTTTCCCCTCTCCCTCCCAACTGCTCTACAACAACATTGTAGAATGTAAAAAAATATTAATAATTTTTTTTTTCAAAAATACAGAACAAAAGTTTTGGCTTCCTCATAGCACAGAATAGACAAACTTGAAATTCAGAATTAGACAAGTATGTAGAACCTCAGTAAACACTCCAGGCCCTTATAGTTGCAACCCTGGGAAACTATACTGCAGGAGGATCAAGAACAGCCCAGAGTTGGTCAGAGAGTTATAAAAAAGTACAAAAAAGCCTCGGGTCAGCTCAGTCATTAATTGGATTAAGGCGATCTTCTTCCTGTTTGCCTCTCTGGAGGAATATCATATCATCTTATGCCTCTTCAATTTTTCATTTACAGTGTCCATCATTAAATAAAAATTACAAGGCTAACCAAAAAAAAAAAAGAAGAAGAAGAACAAAAAAGAAAATAGAAAAAGAATAACTGCTGATCCAGTAAGTGATATATTTAAGAAAACAGTTGATAAAGTAGAAAATTTCAACAGAAAGCTAAAACTATCAACAAGATTTAAATGGAAACTGAAGAAATAAAAAATGCAATACTTAAAATTAAAAGCTCAATTGATAGGTTTAATTGCCAATTCAACAAAGTAGAAGAAAAAGTTAAAGAACTGAAAGGTCAACAGAAAATTTTCAGGTCGATGCACAGAGAAGAAAAAAAAGGGAAAATACAAAAAAAGCATAAAAAACATACAGAACACACGTAGGATACCATAAAAATGTGTGTGTGTGTATATATATGTAAATATATATATATAGTGAATCCCATCACAGAAAACTATAAAGGGATTAGATTTGTTCCAAAAGTGATGAAAAATATAAAGTTACAGATTTAGGAAGCACTATAAAACCCAAGGAAGAAAAACAGAAAGAAAATCATACCTAGGCAGTGAAATCCAAAGGCAAAGGGAAATGAGTAGAATCAGTCATAGAGAAAAAGAAACATTACTTTCAAGAAAACAATATGACTGGCAAGTTGACTTCTTAATAAAAATGATGAAAGTTAAAAGACAGTAAAATCACATTTTTTACATGTTGAAAGAAAATATTCTACTAAAAGAACCTTAAAAAAATGAAAACAAAAATAAAGAAATTCTCAGACAAGCAAAACTAAAACAAATAATCAAAACTGTTCTCAGCAAACCTACAGCAAAAGATATACCAAAGGGAGTTCCTAAAAAACAAGAATAGTGGTATCTGATAAAAACTTGAATATATGGAAAGAAATGAAGAGCACTAAAAAAAGTAGATAAAAATAAATCTTGACTACTCTGGGGGATTAAAAATATATGTAGAATTAAAACACATGACAATAATCAAATGTTGGTAGGGAGTGGTAAATGAAATTAAAGTGATCTAAGATTCTATTTTCCTAGAGTGTGTCAAAAAATATACTAGACTATAATAAGTATAGTCTAATTATATTAAGTAAGACTAAGTATAATATAGTCTATATTAAGTATAGACCATATAAGTATATAGTCTATATTAGACTATAATAAGTGCTGTAACTCTTAAGGAACCACTAAAAGAATAGTAAAGAAATGTTTATATAAACAGATAATTGAAGGTGGAAATGAAATAGTAAAAAAAATACTTGAGGGCCGGCCCGGTGGCGCACTGCTACAGTGCGCCGCTTGGGAGGGTGGCGCTCCCGCCAAGGGTTCGGATCCCACATACAGACCGGTTCCCGCTCACTGGCTGAGCGAGGTGTGGGAGCAACACCGAGGGTTGCGATCCCGTTGCCGGTCCCGGTCCGGTACGGGCGCGACACTGAGGGTTGCGATCTGTTGCCAGACACGAAAAAAGACAAAAAGGAAAATAAATAAATAAATAAATAAATAAATAAATAAATAAATAAATAAATAAATAAATAAATAAATAAATACTTGAGTAACTCAAAAGAAGGCAAGAAAAGTAGAGAAAGAGTAAGATAAAAATGAGACAAATAGATAAAGAGTAAGATGGTAGATATAATCTTAAATAAATCATTAATTATTGTCGTGGGTTGAAATGTGCCCCCAAAAAGATATGTTTAAGCCCTAATCCCCAGTATCTGAGAAGGTAACCTTACTGTCGTCTCTCCATATCTGCTAGAGATTGGTTCCTGGGCCCTCTTGGATACCAAAATGAACAGATGCTCAAGTCCCTTATATAAAATGGCATAATATTGGCATTTAACCTATACATGTCCTCCCATATTCTTTAAATCACCTCAAGATGATTTATAATACCTAATACAGTGCAAATGCTATGCAAATAGTCATTCTACTGCACTTTTTAATTTGTATTATTTTTTATTATTGTAGTGTTATTTTTTTTTTTTTGAATATTTTAGATCTGTTGTTGGTTGGATCCATGGATGCAAAATCTATGGATACAGACGGCCAACTGTACAGAGGTACTTCAAAAAGTTTCTGGAAAAATAGAATCAAAGGATCGTGTGAATCTTTCTGTGAATTTTGGAAGTAGCCTTGAATTTGGAAGTAGTATCATTGCAGATATAATCAGGATGACATCATACTGGATTAGCGTGGACCCTAATTCAATAACTGATGTCCTTAAAAGAAGAGAGAAATTTGGACATAGACACACAAGGAGAACACCACATGAAAACAAGCCGAAACCGGAGTGATATTTCTACAAACCAAGAAATGCCAAAGATTGCTGGAAACAACCACAAGCTAGTAAAAAGGTACAGAACAGATTCTCCCTCAGACATTCAAAAGGAACCAACACTGCTGACACTTCAATTTCAGACATGTAGCCTACAGACTATAAAAGAACAAGCTTCAGTTGTTTTTAGACACCCAATTTGTGGTTTGTTATGGTAGCCCTAGGAAACTAATATAATTAAATTAAATGAAAATCGATTATGTATTTGAATTAAAAAACAAAGATTGCCATAAGGCATAAGAAAACTAAAACAAAAAATTAGAAATATATCGCTTATAAGAGGGACATCTTAAACACAGGGATAAAAATAAAAGGATATAAAAAGATGCATCAAGAAAACATTAATGAATATAAAGCAGATATAGCCATACTAATGTAAGTTAAGATAGACTTTAAAGCAAAAAGTATTACTAAAAAAAAGAGGATGCTTGTAAGATTATAAAACTCAATCCACTGGGAAGATAAGGTGATTCTAATTTTGCATGCAACTAATTATATAGCTTTACAATATATAAAGCAAAACTTGACAAGTAGAATGAGAAAAAAATCCATAATCATAGTGAGAGACTTTAACACAACACACTAAAGAACAAACAGATTTTAAAATCAGTACATCTGCAGATGATATGAACAATGTACTAACAAACAACTTGGTAATAAACAGCACTGTATTCAACAAGGACAGAACTTACATTCTTTTCAAATGATCATGGAACATTTGTCTGCTGCTGGACCATAACATTTTATGCTGGGCCATAAAGTACGTCTGAACAAATTTTAGAGAACTGAAATCATTTCGTATTCTCCCACCACAATGGAATTAAGCAAGAAATCAAAAACAATATGATAATAATAAAATTTCACATGCAGAAAATAAACAATACAGTCATAAACCATATGTCATAGAAGACATCACAGTGGAAATTAAAAAATATTTTTAATTGAATAACAGCACATTAGAATTTGTATGATGCACATAAGACTGTACTTAGGGGGAACATTTATAATCTTCCCTAAATTGTGAAAAGAAGAAAGGGTGAATTTCAACTTTCAAAGTATATATCTCAGGAAGTTAGAAAAAATAATTAAAGCCATTAAACTAGTTGAAGTAATAAAAAGAGCAAAAATAAAATAGAAACATATAGGGCCGGCCCAGTGGCGCACTGGATAGTGCGCCGCTTAGGAGGCGCGGCAGCGCTGCCGCCCGAGGGTTCGGATCCCACATACAGACCGGCTCCCGCTCACTGGCTGAGCGAGGCGTGGGAGCAACACCGAGGTTTGCAATCCCGTTGCCGGTCCCTGGTCCGGTACGGGGGCAACACTGAGGGTTGCAATCCGTTGCCGGACACGGAAAAAAAAAAAAAAAAAAAAAAAAAAAAAAAAAAAAAAAA